>NW_027278515.1:0-78002 GCF_030028105.1 Mobula birostris
ATTTTGGACAGATACACAGATTTGAAAGTTCAGAAGGAATGGGTGAAATGGAGGCAAATTATAACAAGTTGTTTGACCTGCTGGGTGTGATATATGTTTTGTGGGTATACTGTGGTTGGGAGGAACTTTATATATAGGTATGGTCAGATGTCAATAAAGTTGATAGGAAAGGTTCAGAGGGATATGGGCCTAGTACAGGCAGTGCAAGGTCAGTATGGATGAGGTGGGCTGAATGGCCTATTTCCCAGCTGTAAGTTGTGGTCTCACTACAGGAACATGGCTATCTTCCGGAACGTGGTGGGCCAAAATCCGCTAACGAACTGGTGGGACAACGGGAGCAACCAGATCGCGTTCGGCCGCGGAGCGCAGGGCTTCATCGCCATGAACAATGATGACTGGTGAGGTTCCACAGGGGTACGGGGGAGCCGCGGCCGCAGGACTGTCACACGGGTAGCCAGGCGTACAGTGAACTAGGCCGTTTGTGTCACAGTGCCGGCTCGCAGCAGAGCGGTTCGCGGTTAATGCGACATTTGCAGCTTGGGGTGACGCCGTCTGTAAGGAGTTTATCCCTTCTCCCCGTGACCTTGTGGATTTCCTTCGGGGGCTCCGGTTTTCACCCACGTTCCCGAGACATGCCTTGTAAATTGTCCTGTAACCAGGCGAGGGGTTAAATGGGTGGAGCAGCTCGTCGGACCGCGCGGGCCGGTTCCATGCTATCTCTAAATACACCAATACCTGAGCCGGGGCAGGCTTCAGGACCCACACAGTACGCCCACCTGTCACTAACGCGAACCCGTGCGAGGAAATCGGCGCACCGCGGGGGAGAAGGTGAACCGCGTTCGTTCACCGCAGCGCCGGCAGAAGACACAGGCGCAGTGTCGCAGGCGGTAAGCCTGCTGCGAAGTGCTCCGCACAGACGAGCTGGTCCGAAACGCCCGTGTCAACTGGGTGACGGGCTGCAATGTTCACGCTGTTCCCCAGGGAGTGCAGCGTCTCAACGATCATAGGGCAAAAGGAGCAGAATTAGACTGTTCAGCCCGTCGTATCTGCTCCGCCATTCAATCAGAACACAAAGTGCCGGAGGAACTCGGCAGGCCAGGCAGCGTCTATGGAAAAAAGTATAGTCGACGTTTCAGGCCGAAACGCTTCGACAGGACAGGAAAAAAAATCTGAGGAGTAGATTTAAAAGGTGGGGGCAAGGGAGAGAGATAAACACCAGGGGACAGAGGGATGAAGTAGAGCTGGGAAGTTGATTGGTGAAAGAGACAGAAGCCCTGGAAGGAAGGAAAAGGCGGCGGGGGTGCGAGAGGATCACCAGAGGGAGGCGACGAATGGGCGGGCAAGGAGATAAGATGAGAGAGGGACAAGAGGATGGTAAATGGTGAAGGGGTCGGGGTCTGGGGGCATTGCCGGAAGTCTGAGAAATCGTTGTTCATGCCATTAGGCTGGAGGCTACCCAAAAGATATATAAGGTGTTGTTCCTCCAATCTAAGTGTGGCCTCATCACGACAGTGGAGGAGGCCATGGATGGACATATCGGAATGGGAATGGGAAGTGGAATTAAAATGGGCGGCCACTGGGAGATCCTGCCTGTTCTGGCGGACCGAGTGTAGATGCTCGGTGAAGCCGTCTCTTAACATACGTCGGGTCTCGCCGATGTACAGGAGGCCACACTGGGAGCACCGAACACAGTAAATGACTCGAACAGACTCACAGGTGAAGTGTCGCCTCACCTGGAAGGACTGTTTGGGGCCCTGGATAGTAGTGAGGGAGGAGGTGCAGGGGCAGGTGTAGCACTTGTTCCGCTTGCAAGGGTAAGTGCCAGGAGGGAGATCAGTGGGGAGGGACGAATGGAGAAAGTGGGGGTAGGGAACGGTGTGTTTGGTGGTGGGATCCAGTTGGAGGCGGCGGAGGTTGGTAGGGTGGTAGATGAGGACAACAGGAACCCTGTCCCTCGTAGGGTGGCGGGAGGATGAGGTAAGAGCAAACTTGAGTGAAGTGGAAGAGATGCGGTTGATGGCGGATTTTCTCTTGTCCGCCATTCCATCGTGGCTGATTTATTATCCCTCTCAGCCCCATTGTCCTGCTTCTCCCCGTAACCTTTAACACCCTGACTAATCAAGAACCTATCAACCTCCGATTTAAATATACCCAATGACTTGGGCTCCATCGCCGTCTTTGGCAATTAATTCTCCAGATTCACCATCCCCTGGCTAAAGAAATTCCTCCTCATCTCTGGTCTAAATGGACGTCCCTCTAGTCTGAGGCCATGTTTTCTGGTCCTAGACTTCTCCACCATAGAAAACATCCTCTGCACGTCCATACGATCCAGGCCTTTCTATAGCCGATAGGTTTCGATGAGATTCCCCCCTCATTCTTCTAAGCTCCTGTCACTACAGTACAGGCCCAGAGCTATTAATCGCACCTCATACGTTGAACGGAGTTTGCTTGTTCTGCAGGGATATGAACATGAAACTACAGACCGGACTGCCTCCGGGCATCTACTGCGACGTGATCTCCGGGCAGAAGGAGGGAGATCGCTGCACGGGACTGCAGGTCACCGTCGACTCCTGCGGCAGCGCTGTCTTCCAGATTAGTAACACGGCCGAAGACCCGATGGTCGCGATCCACGTCAGGGACAAACTGTAATGGTCCGTGATCAATAAAAGGGCAAGATGAGCAGTTCAGTGCGTCAGTTTCTCTCAGTTGGGAGCGTTTACACCTGAACTCGGTTCCGTCGCGACAACTCAGCCCCCTAACCTTCAAAGCTCTCACACCACAGTAGAGCTGTACTGGGGAACGGTACTGAAAGACGGTCGCCCTGTGGGACGGGTGGTACTGAAGGAGCCACCGTGGGAGGTTTGACCATAAGGCATAGGAGCAGAATTAGGCCATTCAGCCCATCGAGTGTCTCTGTCATTCGATCATGGCCGATTTATTATCCCTCAACCCCATTCTCCTGTCTTATCGCCGTAACCTTTGATCCCCTACCTAATCAATGACCTGTCAAATTTCGCTTTAAATATACTCAATTATCCAGCCGCCACAGCTGTCTGTGGCAGTGAGTTCCACGGATTCACCACCCTCTGGCTAAATAAATCCCTCCTCATCGGGACATCTTTCTCTTCTGACGAGTCCTCTGGCCTTCAACTCTCCCATTACTGAAAACGTGCTTCCTATGTCCTCTCTATCCAGGGCTTTCAATATTAGGTGGGTTTCAATGAGATCCCCTTCATTCTTCTAAACTCCCACGAATACGGGCCCGGAGCCATCCAATACTCCTCATATGTCAGCCACCCCCCACCCCGCCATCAGATTTCTGAACGGTCACGAACACTATCGCGTTAATTTGTTTTGCACTGTTTATTTATTTCGCAATTCCTCACACTACACCGCTATACAACGGCTTTCATGACATGCGTCAGTCATAATAAACCTGATTCTGAATCGGAGACAGAACCCCATCTCCTGCCCCCGTCCCCTCCCCTCCCCTCCCGGGCAGCCTCTTTCGATTTTGTGCATTGGGGCCTCCATACTAGACTGATGCAACCCTTCAGAATGTTCTCCACATCTGTCGAGATTTATAACATTCCTTCTTTAACATTTTGGTGACTTCTTGTCCCATTAGGGTTAGTAGCCGTTTATTCTCCAAATACAACAACCCCTAAAACCTAACAACAGGAATTCTGCAGATGCTGGAAATTCAAGCAACACACATATAGGATTTGCACCACCTTTTTAGTCGTACAATCGAGTTCCCTGCTCCAGAAACACCTCCCTAATGCCCAAAACCTCCTCTGACCCCTCAATTTGCTCTCCAACCTCTCAAATCCTCCTCTCTCACTACCTGCCCCTTCTGACGGCCAACTCCCTCTCCCCGCCTACGATTGGAGCTCCTGGGAAAGAGACGTCTGGCTCACAGCCAATGGCGAGCAAGGAAGGCGGGGCGTCGGGCCTGCAGCGCTGGTGATTGGTCGGAGTTGCGAACCACCGCGTGACGTGTGCTTATATGTAGCCCGCCCCGCCCCTTTCCTCCCCTTGGCAACCGGGGAAGCGGGCAGCGCAGTGGGCATCGCGGTGGGCAGCGCTATGAGCCGCACGCAGTCCGGGTAAGGCGAGCTCCGAGAGGCGGGGTGGGTGCGGAAAGAGGAAATGGAGAGGGAGGAGTGCGGTGGAGAAAATGTCCTGGAAAAAGAAACGGAAGGAGGTCATGGGGAGGATGGAGGGATGACAGGATGAGGTTCGAGGCTTTGAGCCGAGGAAGGAGGTTCAGACTCCATTTCTCTCTGTGAACGTAGCGCCAGATATCGGGGATCAGTCCTGCTGTCAGGGCTGAGAGAGTAGGAGGAGGCTCCTCAGTCCTCGCCATTCATAACTAATCTGCCCCAGGCCTCCTCCCCCTTTCTGTGCCATCAAACATTCCTCTCCCTCCTCTTTAACCTCCCCCCACCCCCGTGATCCAGTCTCCATATCCTCTCTGGGGTGGAGGATTCCTGCCATCCACCTTCTGGGAGATGTCCCTGCACACCTCAGTTTTAAATTTCCACCCTTTAAACCTGTAACTCTGTCCCCTCCTTCGGCCTTCCACTGGTCCCTGTCATGTCCCCGCATGGTCTGTTATGTTTCTGGAGGGTCACCCCTCACTGGGGTAGGGGTGTTGAGGAGCAGGGCGCGGAGGTGGAAGTGTGGGTTGGGCGGGTGGGAAGGACTGAGGAAGGGAAGGGCTGAGGGGGTATAAGGGAGAGTGCAAGGAATATGGGGCAGGTGGTGAGAGCGAGCGAGGACCAACTGACTGTTTTTGTGGACTCACGTGGGGACTGTACCTGGTGTGAGGAACTCACCTCTCCTGAGGGATGTTGTCATGGCAACTGGGTGTGCGTTGGGAGACTTTGGTTCCTGGGATGGTGTTGGTTGCCAGGTGGAGGGGAGTAAGGGTTCAGTTGACAGGAGGAAGGTCCTGTTGCTAGGCAGTGGTGGGTGAGGGTGGGGAGAGGGTTTATTCTCTCCACTGGTACAGGAGGGTTTCCTGCACAAGGGTTCACAAGCTGAAACTCCTGCACCATACGTCAGTCAAAGGGATTCTTCCCCATGTTGTTCCGTGTCTGCTCGGAGTGAAGAGGGGTGTGGAAGATACTGGAAGCTTTTCCCCACATGGGGGCCCCAGATGTGTCTCCCCCTTCCCCTGAACTGAGAAGGGGTCTATCATTCACCTGGAGACTGTGGATTGAGATTCAGACGAGATGTATGTACACAAATACATAAGACACAAGAGCAGAGTTGGGTTGTTCAGCCCATCAAGTCTGTTCCATCATGGCTTATACATTATCCCTCTCAGACTCATCCCACTGCCTTACCTCTGACACCCTGACCAATGAAGACCTTATCAGATATGCTCAATAACTTGTCCTCCACTTCTGTCTGTGGCAATGAATTCCACAAATCCATCACCTTCTGGCGAAAGAAATTCCTCATCCCTGTTCTAAATGGACATCCCTCTGTTCTGAGGATGTGCCCTGCGGTCCTAGATTCCCACCAACCCCCGCCCCCTGCCCCCTGCCCCCATATAGGAAACACATCCACTCCATCTAGGCCTTTCAATACTTGGTAGGTTTCATTGAGGAACCTTGTCGTTTTCCTAAACTCCAGAGATTTCAGACCCAAATGCTCTGCATACATCAACCATTTCATTGCCAGGATTATTCTTGTGAACCTCCTCTGGACCTTTCCCAATGCCAGCACCTCTTTTCTTACACGAGTGAGGCCCAAGTGAGGTCTGACCAATGCCTTTTGAAGCCTCAGCATTACATTCTTACAGAGTCCAAGCCTCAGGGACCACTTGGCCTATCCCTCTTGTTCTGACACACAGCCAATGTGTGACCTCTGTGCCACTTCCCTGCACAAACCCCTCACCTTGTCTTTGCCACAATTACTGGACACCAATTGCCCTCCTGAGCGCACTCAGTCTGAGCCTGTAGGGTGGTGGAGGGCTGTAGATCCACTCTCCCACCCTGACCCTCTGCTGTGACTGTGTTCCTGGCAGTGCTGGCAGAAGGTATTAAAGATAAAAGGGTTGCTTTATTTGTCACATGTACATCAAAACATAAAGTAAAATATGTCACTTGTGTCAGCGTCTAACACCATCGGAGGATGTGCTGGGGGCAGTTTGTGTACAGTTCTGGTCACCGAATTATAGGAAAGATGTCAACAAAATTGAGAGAGTACAGAGAAGGTTTACTAGCATAGTACCTGGGTTTCATCTCCTAAGTTACAGAGAAAGGTTGAAGAAGTTGGGTCTTTATTCTTTGGAACGTAGAAGGTTGAGGGGGGACTTGATAGAGGTGTTTAAAATGATGAGGGGGATTGATAGAGTTGACGTGGATAGGCTTTTTCCATTGAGAGTGGGGGAGATTCAAACAAGAGGACATGAGTTGAGAGTTAAAGGGCAAAAGTTTAGGGGTAACATGAGGGGGAACTTCTTTGCTCGGAGAGTGGTAGCTGTGTGGAACGAGCTTCCAGCAGAAGTGGTTGAGGCAGGTTCGATGTTGTCGTTTAAAGTTAAATTGGATAGATATGTGGACAGGAATGGAATGGAGGGTTACGGGCTGAGTGCAGGTCAGTGGGACTAGGTGAGAGTAAGAGTTCGGCATGGACTAGAAGGGCCGAGGTGGCCTGTTTCCGTGCTGTAATTGTTATATGGTTATATAGTTATACGTGTTGCCAAGCTTCTGGCATCAACATGGCATGCCCACAACTCACCTGTACATCTTTGGGATGTGGGACTAAACAGGAGCACCAGGAAGAAAGCCATGCAGTCGGGGGTGGAGTGTACAAACTCCTCACAGACAGTGAATGCCAACTGGTGATTGCTGGTGTGGTAGAGCATTACACTAACTGTCTCGCTACTGGCCACCCCTCTCATAAAGGGCAGCGTGTCCTTCAAAATGGCGAACACTCTGGGCCGTAAGACGGAGGAGCAAATTAGGCCATTCGGCGCATTGAGTCTGTTCTGCCATTACATGTTGGCCGATTTATTATCCCTCTCAACCCCATTCTCCTGCCTTCTCCCCGTAACTTTTGATATATTGAATAACGAAGACCCTGTCCAGCTCCACCTTAAACACAATATGGGACCTCCGCAGCTGTCTGTGGCAAAACATTCTGTAGATTCACCACCCTCTGGCTAAAGAAATTCCTCCTCATCTCTGTTCTAAAGGGATGTCCTTGTATTTGGAGGGTGTTCCCTCTGGTCCTCAGCTCACCCACTATCAGAAACATCCTCTCTGTGCCCAGTCTATTTCGGTTTTTCAATATGCGACAGGTTTAGCTGGTGTTGGAGAAGGCTGTGCACCAAGGACTTCCTCCAGAGTAAGGGAGGGAGAGATTTATGGAGGGTCAGACGGCATGGCAACATGGTAATGCTACACCCTGTCATCTCTGGCCTGGTCTCCTAGCGACGAGATATTGTCACGGCAGCGCTGCAGATGATTAATTCCGGCTGCCTCATCAGGTGTCTGTATGGCAGGCTGCATGCACTGGTGGCTTGTAGCCACGCCACCAGTCTTGCCTAAGCCTCCGCAGATGTGGGGACACGGTTGCTAATGGCCTTGGTTAGTACTGGGCATTGCAGGCAGTTAGAGACCAGTTGTAGAGTCGGCAATGCAGAACCAGGCTATTCAGCCCATCCCTTTCATACTGGCAGCCTTCCACTCCCTTTACCAGCAGTCTGGGTCTGGCTGTACCCAAGCCTCTCCACTGAGTTTGGCTGTGACCACCCTCTCTCCCACCCTATAAAATTATTAATGCTCGCCTGGTAACCCAGCACGTCACCAATAAATGCTCACCACCACTCCCCCTTCTTTTATCTCCCTCCCCTTCCACTCTCCCTTCGTCTACAGCCGTGCCCCCCTCCACTCCCCCCCCCCAGCATCTGCCTCCTCGCTCCCCTTGTTCCACTCTGATCCCTTCTCCATCTGGCAACCCCCACCTCCTCCCTTCTCTTCTAACTCCCCTCCCCCTTCTACCTTCCCTCACCCTCCAGCAAGACATAGGAACAGAATTAGGCCGTTTGTCCCTTCAAATTTGCTCTGCCATTCCATCATGTCTAATTTATTAACCCCTTCAACCCCATTCTCCTGCCTTCTCCCTGTAACCTTTGACACCCTGACTAATTAATAGCCTGTTGAGCCCCACTTTAAATACCCAATGTCTTATTTTCCACGGCCAATTCCACAGATTCACCACCCTCTGACTAAACAAATTCATCCTCATCTCTATTCTAAATGGACATCCCTCTATTCTGAGGCTGTGTGCTCTGATCCTGAACTCCACAACTCGAAGCAACCTCTCCATATCCACTCTAGGCTTTCCGATATTTGATAGGTTTCAATGAGATTCACCCCTCATTCTTTGAAACTCCAACGAGTACAGACTCAGAGCCACCCAACACTCCTCATAGGTTAACCCTTTCATTCCTGAGATAACTCCTCTGAACCCTCTTCAATGCCAGCACACCCTTTCTTCGATAAAACTGCTCACAATACTTAAAGTGCAGTCTGATCAATGCTTTATAAAGCTTCAGTATTACATCCTTGCTTTTATATTCTCGTCCGCTCAAATGAGTGCTAACATGGCATTTGCCTTCCTCACCACCAACTCAACCTGCAAGTTGACCTTGAGGGAATCCTGCAGGAGGACTCCCAAATCCCTTTGCATCTCTGATTTCTGAGTATTCTTCCTGTTTAGAAAGTAGTCAACACCTAATACAAACTGCTGGAGGAACTTGGCAAGCCAGACAGCATCTATGGAAAAGAGTAAACAGTGATGTTTTGGGCTGAGACTCTTCATCCGGAATCTGGATTCTCATAAAATATAGGAGCAGAATCAGGCAATTAAGTCCATCAGCTCTCCTCTGACATTCCATCGTGGCTGATCCCAAATCCCATTCAACCCCGTACACCTGCCCTCACACCATATCCCTTGATGTCCTGACTATTCAGGAATCTATCAACTTCTGCTTTAAGTATATCCACAGACTTGGCCTCCGCCGCAGTCTGTGGCAGAGCATTCCACAGGTTCACTACTCTCTGGCTAAACAATTCTTCCTTACTCCTGTTTTCAAAGGTCACCCCTCAATTTTGAGGCTGTGCCCTCTAGTTCTGGATACCCCCACCAGAGGAAACATCCTCTCCACATCCACCCTATCTAGTTCTTTCAACATTCGGTAGATTTCAACGAGATCCCCCGCATTCTTCGAAATTCCAGTGAGTACAGGCCTAAAGCTGCCAAACGCTCCTCATATATTAACCCGTTCTTTCCCGGAATCATCCTCATGAACCTCCTCTGGACTGTCTCCAATGACAGCATATCCTTTTTGATTTATGGGGTTTCCCCAAAACTGCTGACAACATTCCAAGAGCGGCCTGACTAATTTCTTAAAAAGCTTCAGCATTATCTCCTTGTTTTTATATTCTATTCCCCTTGAAATAAATGCCAACATTGCATTTGCCACATTTACCTTCTGGGAGTCTTGCATGAGGACTCCTATGTCCCTCTTCATCTCTGTTTGAACCTTCTCCCTATTTAGATAGTCTGCACTATTGTTGCCTTTATCAAAATACATTATCATACACTTCCCAACACTGTATTCATCTGCCACTTTTTTGTGATGAAGGGTCTCGGCCTGAAACGTCGATGGTTTACTCTTTTCCATAGATGCTGCTTGGCCTGATGAGTTCCTCCAGCATTACTTTGATTAACAGCGTTCGCAGATTTTTCTTCTTTGTCATGGTCAAGAACTAAATTCCTTCTACCAAAGTGCATGACCATGCACTTACTGACACTGTTCCATTTGCCACTTCTTTGTCCAGTCTCCTTCTGGCTGACTCCATGCTTCCTCAACACTACCTGCCCCTCCATCATCTGCGAAGTTTGCAACAAAGCCATCAATTCCGTCACCCTTATAACATAAAAGGAAGCGGTCTTAACACCGACCCCTGTGGAACATGGCTAGTCAACCAGAAAAGGCTCCCTTTATTTCCCGTCTTTGCCTCCTGCCTATCAGCTACTGCTGTATCCCTGCTGGAATCTTTCCTGTAATACCATGGGTCTTAACTTGTTAATCAGCCTCACGTGTGGCACCTTGTCAAAGGCCTTCAGAAAATCCAAATACACAACGTACACCAATTCTCCTTTGTCTGTGCTGCCTGTTATCTCCTCAGGATTCCAACAGATTTGTCCAGCAAGATTTCCCCTTAAGGAAACCATGATGACTTTGCTCTATTTTATCATGTGCCTCCAAATACGTTGAGACCTCATCCTTGATGGACTCCATCTTTTCAACCACTGAAGTCAGGCTAACTAGCCTATAATTTCCTTTCTTTTGCCTTCCTCCCTTCTTAAAGAATGGAGTGACCTCCTCACTACTCTACCTGCTTGCCTCATCTTATTCCCACCCCACACCCCCCTTCCCTGCCTCCTCTCCCCACCCCTTCCACCTCCACTTCCACTCCACTTCACCCCATGCCTGCAGAGGGGGGTAACTGAGGAGGTTAGCCAGATGCTATTATAGCTGGGGGTGCTGGAGTTTGAAGTTCAGTTGTGGTGCTGTCTGTGAGGAGTTTGAATGTTCTTCCCGTGACCGCACAGGTCTTCTCCAGGTGCTGCGGTTTCCTCCCACAGTCCACAAGACAGTCAGGTTGGTAGGTTCATTGGTCATTGTAAATTGTCCCGTGATTATGCTAAGGTTAAGTAGATAGGATGTGGGCACGTGGCCAAGTGGTTAAGGCACTGGACTGGAGGTCATGAGTTCGAGCCCCAGCCGAGGCAACGTGTTGTGTCCTTGAGCAAGGCACTTAATCACACGTTGCTCTGCGACGACACTGGTGCCAAGCCGTATGGGTCCTAATGCCCTTCCCTTGGACAACATCGGTGTTGTGGAGAGGGGAGACTTGCAGCATGGGCAACTGCCAGTTCTTCCATACAACTTTGCCCAGGCCTATGCCCTGGAGAGTGAAGACTTTCCAGGCACAGATCCATGGTCTCGCAAGACTAACGGATGCCTTTATTTATTTATGTAGATAGGTTGTTGGGTGACACAGCTCGAGGGCTGTGGGGCGGAATTGTTGGGATTGGGTGACACAGTTGGAGGCTGGGGGGACGGGGTTGTTGGGTGGCATAGCTCAAAGGCTGGGAGGACGGGGGTGGGGGGGCGTTCCACGCTGTATCCCGAAATGAAAAAGGTAGAACTCCTCACTCTTCCCTCCAGTCCCGTTAGGGGGTGGGTGTTTAATCCTTGGGGCCCTGCTCCCAGCTATCGAACTGGGCGAGGTTCCCTGAGACAGAGGGGAGCAGAGGTGAGGTCTGAGCTGGGCTCGGCAGGGATTAGAGTGCAAGATCAGTCTCATCATCACAGTCCTGTGTGTGATGAAATGTGTTTTGTGGCAGCAGTACAGTACAGTGTAAGACATAAAATATATCTTACAATGAAAATATACAGTGCATAAAAAGTAAATGTGTATTGCAACATGAGTGAAATGTTGAGGTTGCGTTCCCGCCAGGTGAGACGTAGGGTGAGGCTGGTCAGCAGTGAGCAGGGGTCCAAAGAGTGGAGCTGCTGCTGCTGTGATTTGGGAGTCAGGAGTCTTGGTTACAGTATTTGCTTGGTAAATATTTGTTTGACTGTACCAGTAACTGTTGTCTGGGCACCTCCCTACTCGAACAGAACAGGACAATTAGTGTGCGGAGCCATTGATCCAGGTTCAGTCCCGACCTCCGGCGTTGTCTGTGTGGGAGTTGCCCGTTCCCCCTATGACAGCGTGGGTCGCCCTCGGTTGTCTGATTTCATCCCACATCCCAAAGACTAGCTAATTTCCTGGACTGTTGGATTACAATCCAAAGTCACTTTACACTTTTTTATTGTTGCAGAGTAGCCTCATGCATTTTCCTGAGCATCAGGAATAGGGGCAGAATTAGGCCATTTGGCCCATCAAGTCTGCTCCACCATTTCATCACGGCTGATTTACGGATCTCAACCCCATTCTTCTGCCTTCTCCCACTGTCGGAAGCATCATCTCCACATTCACTCTATCCAGGCCTTTCAATGTTCGATGGGTTTCAGTGGGATTCCCCTCTCCAGGGAGTACAGGCCCAGCGCCATCAAACGCTTGGCATCTGGGAACTGTAAGAGTGTTGAGTGAACTCTGCTGAGCAGGACTAAAAAGTTCAAAATCCTGGTTATTAGCATCTTGCTTCTGTGACCGTACAAACGTGCCCACCTTACAAACTCGGAACAGTCACATCAGAGTGACACACACAAAATGTTGGAGGAAATCAGCAGGTCAAGCAGCACCTATGGAGGAGAACAAAGAGTCGATGTTTCGGGTTGAGACCTTTCATCACAAGGTAATAGGTGAAGCCAGGTGTTTGGAGTAGGGGGCATGAAGTAAGAAGCTGGGGGGTGATAGATGGAAAAGGCAAAGGGCTGAAGAAAGAGAAATCTGATAGGAGAGGAGCAACACTCACAACACGCTGGAGGAACTCAGCAGGTCGGGCAGCATCCGTGGAAAAGATCGGTCGACGTTTTGGGCTGGAACCCTTCGTCAGGTTCCAGCTGGAAACGTCGACTGATCTTTTCCACGGATGCTGCCCTACCTGCTGAGTTCCTCCAGCGTGTTGTGAGTGTTGCTTTGACCCCGGCACCTGCAGATTATTGTGTGTATATGATAGGAGAGGAGGGTGGATGATGGGAGAAAGGGAAGGAGGAGATACACCAGGGGAGGTAATAGGCAGGTGTGGAGAAGGGGTGGGAGGGCAGCGTGGGGAAATGAAGAAGATGGAAGGGGGAGCAGGACGAAAATACCAGCAGTTGGAGAAATCGATGTTCATGCAGATCCATATTCCCAGAACGGCAGCTGTGATAATGACGTGAAAAGCAGCCTCACCTGTGTCCCGGACGCAGTGTTACTCAGGGGAAATCAATACGTTTTGTTAATGGAAAAAAGATTAGCTTTATTATGGTGATGTTTTGTTGCCTGTAGTGGTCTGTAATATTCTGCTGAACGTGGTGAGAATGGTGTGTTGGTGCCAGAACGTGTGGCCCCAGCACATCCTGAGGGCGCATCCATTGTTAACACAAACAGTGGAAGTCTGCCCCAATGTGCAGCCCCCAGGGCTGGCAGAGTGCTCTAAATCTGTTTTGCAGGGATTTCCACACTGGGACTTGATCATTTTACAGAATTCTGGCAATGTCGCGGGTCGAGGTGAAGACCTCTGGTAGGTCACCCTTTGGCTGACACAGCTCTCCAATTCAGTCCTCCTGGCAAAGTATCCAATCAATGTGCATGTGCTAAACAAGTCTGAGTTTAATCCTGAAGCATGGAAATTTATAGTGAAATGAATTGTTTTGCATCAATGGCCGGCACAGTCCGGGAATTGTGCTAGGGACATCCCACAAACGTAGCTGGACTCCCCACGCACACAATTCACTCAGCTTAACCGGCACATCTTTGGAATGTGGGAGGAAACCAGGGAACTGCTGAAATATCCAAATACCTGTTAAATCTTGTATACTGGGCACTGGGAACAAAATGAGTTTGTTACAAATGACTCTTAGATTGGCCTGTGGATGACAGAAAGTGGAGGGCTATGTAGGAGGCAAGGGTTAGGTTGACCTTGGAGTAGGTTAAAATGTCAGTACAACATTGTGTCGAAGGGCCTGTACTGTTCTAAAAGTCAGAATCAGATTTAACATCAGAGGTATAGTTTGTGAATTGTTTTGTTTTGCGACAGTGGTGCATTGCAATATGTAATAAAAACCATGAATTGCAATAAGAAATACATATAAAAAGAGAACAAAAAAAGTGAGGAGGTGTTTATGGATTCATTGTCCATTCAGAAATCTGATGGCAAAGGGAAAAAGCTGTTCCTAAATCTCTGAGTGTGTGTCTTCAGGCTCATTCATGTACCACCACCTTGATGATAGCACTGAGAAGAGGGCATGTCCTGGGTGATGGGGGCCTTAATGTAGCATCACCTTTTGAAGATGTCCTCGATGGGGCTGGTTGGGTTTGCAACTTCCCGCAGCTTTTTCGATCTTTGCATTGAAGCCTCCGTACCAGACGGTGATGCAAACAGTCAGAATGCTCTCCACCGTACACCTGTAGAAATATGCTGGAGTCTTTGGTGACATACCAGGTCTCCTCAAACTTCTGATGAAATATACGCTCGACAAGTATCCCGTTGAATGGGTGAAGAGTCCACTCCTATATCTGTGTACAAGCCCTGGTGAGAGGGTTACACCTGTAACACTGCAGCTACATTTATTGGTTTTTAGCAGCTTCTGAACCGGCAATGAGGTGCCACTCCTGCCTATCTGTTTCTCTCTGATCAATACACGCACACCCTCCTAACCAGCAACAGTCTCTCCAAATCCATTCATACCCTGCTGACACAGATTCTTCACTGAGTGCCCCTGCTGTTCCCATCTGCCCTCACCAGCTCCCTCATTCGGTTCAATGCTCAGCTGCCTTCTCCAATCAGTTTCTGGCATCTCCAGCCCTCTGTCACCACCACCTGTCATGTAATTCGCTCTAGATGATGACATGGGTAGATGGCGCAGTGAGTATGATGTCTGGCATGCTGGCCTTCATCAGTCATAACGTTAAGTAGAGGAGCTGAGAGGTCAGGTTGCAGTTATACACGTTGCTGAGGCTGCACCAGGAGTAATGTGTTTAGTTTTGGTCTCCCTGTTATTGGAAAGACATTATTAACATGCAGAGTGGCAAGAAAATTGACAAGGATGTTGCCAGGACAGGCTGACCTGAATTATAGGGAGAGGTTGGTTAGGCTGGGTCTTTATTTCTTGGATTGAGGGGTGACTTCATGGCAATGTATAAGATTACCAGAGGTATACGACCATAAAATATAGGAGCAGAATTAGGACATTTGGCCCATCGAGTCTGCTCTGCCTTTTCGTCATGGCTGATTCAGTTTTCCTCTCAGCCCCAATCTCTCACTTTCTCCTTACATCCACTCATGCCCTGACCAAACAAGAATCTATTAACCTTTGCCTTAAATGTACATAAAGACTTGGCCTCCACAGCTGCCTGTAACAATGAATTCCACAGATTCACCACACTTTGGCTAAATAAATTCCTCCTCATCTCCGTTCTAAAAGGACGCCCCTCTATAAATAGGCTGCATAGCTTTCTCTCAGGAAATGGGAGCTGAAAGTCAGAAAGACCAGGTTAAGCTGATGGGCGAAAGATTTAAAATGGACCTGAGGGGCGATTTCTTCACCCAGTGCACCACACACAAAATGCTAGAGGAGCTCTACAGGTAAATTGGATCAGCAAATTTGCTGATGATACATAGAAACATAGAAAATAGGTGCAGGAGTAGGCCATTCGGCCCTTCGAGCCTGCATCACCATTCAGTATGTTCATGGCTGATCATCCAACTCAGAACCCTGCACCAGCCTTCTCTCCATACCCCCTGATCCCTTTAGCCACAAGGGCCATATCTAACTTCCTCTTAAATATAGCCAATGAACTGGCCTCAACTGTTTCCTGTGGCAGAGAATTCCACAGATTCACCACTCTCTGTGTGAAGAAGTTTTTCCTCATCTCGGTCCTAAAAGGCTTCCCCTCTATCCTCAAACTGTGACCCCTCGTTCTGGACTTCCCCAACATCGGGAACAATCTTCCTGCATCTAGCCTGTCCAATCCCTTTAGGATTTTATACATTTCAATCAGATCCCCCCTCAATCTTCTAAATTCCAATGAGTACGAGCCTAGTTCATCCATTCTTTCTTCATATGAAAGTCCTGCCATCCCAAGAATCAATCTGGTGAACCTTTTTTGTACTCCCTCTGAGGCAAGGATGTCTTTCCTCAGATTAGGGGACCAAAACTGCACACAATACTCCAGGTGTGGTCTCACCAAGGCCTTGTACAACTGCAGTAGTACCTCCCTGCTCCTGTACTCAAATCCTCTCGCTATAAATGCCAGCATTCCATTCGCCTTTTTCACCGCCTGCTGTACCTGCATGCCCACTTTCAATGACTGGTGTATAATGACACCCAGGTCTCATTGCACCTCCCCTTTTCCAAATGGGCCAGCATTCAGATAATAATCTGTTTTCCTGTTTTTGCCACCAAAGTGGATAACTTCACATTTATCCACATTAAATTGCATCTGCCATGAATTTGCCCACTCACCTAACCTATCCAAGTCACCCTGCATCCTCTTAGCATCCTCCTCACAGCTAACACTGCCGCCCAGCTTCGTGTCATCCGCAAACTTGGAGATGCTGCATTTAATTCCCTCATCCAAGTCATTAATATATATTGTAAACAACTGGGGTCCCAGCACTGAGCCTTGCGGTACCCCACTAGTCACTGCCTGCCATTCTGAAAAGGTCCCGTTTATTCCCACTCTTTGCTTCCTGTCTGCCAACCAATTCTCTATCCACATCAATGCCTTACCCCCAATACCGTGTGCTTTAAGTTTGCACACTAATCTCCTGTGTGGGACCTTGTCAAAAGCCTTTTGAAAATCCAAATATACCACATCCACTGGTTCTCCCCTATCCAGTCTACTAGTTATCGCCTCAAAAAATTCTATGAGATTCGTCAGACATGATTTTCCTTTCACAAATCCATGCTGACTTTGTCTGTTGATTTCACCGCTTTCCAAATGTGCTGTTATCACACCTTTGATAACTGACTCTAGCAGTTTCCCCACCACCGATGTTAGGCTAACCGGTCTATAATTCCCTGGTTTCTCTCTCCCTCCTTTTTTAAAAAGTGGGGTTACGTTAGCCACCCTCCAATCCTCAGGAACTAGTCCAGAATCTAAAGAGTTTTGAAAAATTATCACTAATGCATCAACTATTTCTTGGGCTACTTCCTTAAGCACTCTGGGATGCAGACCATCTGGCCCTGAGGATTTATCTGCCTTTAATCCCTTCAATTTACCTAACACCACTTCCCTACTAACATGTATTTCCCTCAGTTCCTCCATCTCACTGGACCCTCTGTCCCCTTATTCAATTGGTCTGCCATGTCCTTGCTCCCCATAATCAATTCACCCGTTTCTGTCTGTAGGGGACCTACATTTGTCTTAACCAATCTTTTTCTTTTCACATATCTATAAAAGTTTTTACAGTCAGTTTTTCTGTTCCCTGCCAGTTTTCTCTCATAATCTTTTTTCCCCTTCCTAATTAAGCCCTTTGTCCTCCTCTGCTGAACTCTGAATTTCTCCCAGTCCTCAGGTAAGCCATTTTTTCTGGCTAATATGTATGCTGCTTCTTTGGAATTGATACTATCCCTAATTTCCCTTGTCAGCCATAGGTGCACTACCTTCCTTGATTTATTCTTTTGCCAAACTGGGATGAACAATTGTTGTAGTTCATCCATGCAATCTTTAAATGCTTGCCATTGCATATCCACCGTCAACACTTTAAGTGCCATTTGCCAATCTATCTTAGCTAATTCACGTCTCATACCTTCAAAGTTACCCTTCTTTAAGTTCAGAACCTTTGTTTCTGAATTAACTATGTCACTCTCCATCTTAATGAAGAATTCCACCATATTATGGTCACTCTTACCCGAGGGGCCTCTCACGACAAGATTGCTAATTAACCCTTCCTCATTGCTCAAAACCCAGTCTAGAATAGCCTGCTCTCTAGTTGGTTCCTCGACATGTTGGTTCGAAAAACCATCCCGCATACATTCCAAGAAATCCTCTTCCTCAGCACCCTTACCAAGTTGGTTCACCCAATCTACATGTACAAAGATTGGAGGTGTAGTAGACAGTGAGGAAGGTTTTCAGGGCCTGCAGAGGGACTTGGACCAGCTGGAAAAATGGGCTGAAAAATGGCAGATGGAGTTTAATACAGACAAGTGTGAGGTATTGCACGTTGGAAGGACAAACCAAGGTAGAACATACAGGGTTAATGGTAAGGAACTGAGGAGTGCAGTGGAACAGAGAGATCTGGGAATACAGATACAAAATTCCCTAAAAGTAGCATCACAGGTAGATAGGGTTGTAAAGAGAGCTTTTGGTACATTGGCCTTTATTAATCAAAGTATTGAGTATAAGAGCAGGAATGTTATGATGAGGTTGTATAAGGCATTGTTGAGGCTGAATCTGGAGTATTGTGTTCAGTTTTGGTCACCAAATTACAGGAAGGATATAAATAAGGTTGAAAGAGTGCAGAGAAGGTTTACAAGGATGTTGCCGGGACTTGAGAAACTCAGTTACAGAGAAAGGTTGAATAGGTTAGGACTTTATTCCCTGGAGCGTAGAAGAATGAGGGGAGATTTGATAGAGGTATATAAAATTAGGATGGGTATAGATAGAGTGAATGCAAGCAGGCTTTTTCCACTGAGGTAAGGGGAGAAAAAAACCAGAGGACATGGGTTAAGGGTGAGGGGGAAAAAGTTTAAAGGGAACATTAGGGGAGGCTTCTTCACACAGAGAGTGGTGGGAGTATGGAATGAGCTGCCAGAGGAGGTGGTAAATGCAGGTTCTTTTTTAACATTTAAGAATAAATTGGGCAGATACATGGATGGGAGGTGTATGGAGGGATATGGTCCGTGTGCAGGTCAGTGGGACTAGGCAGAAAATGGTTCGGCACAGCCAAGAAGGGCCAAAGGGCCTGTTTCTGTGCTGTAGTTTCTATGGTTTTCTATGGTTTCTATGAGAGAAGAGAGGAACCCGATGGCAGTTATATACAGGCCATCAAACCATAGCTGGCAAATGGACTACAGGTTACAACAGCAAATAGAAAAAGCATGTCAAAAGGGCAATATAATGATAGTCATGGAAAATTTTAAACATTCAGGTCGATTGGGAAAATCAGATTGCTAGTGGATCTCAAGACAGTGAATTTATTGAATGCCTGCAAGATGGCATAGTCATAGTCATACTTTATTGATCCCGGGGGAAATTGGTTTTCGTTCCAGTTGCACCATAAATAATAAATAGTAATAAAACCATAAATAGTTAAATAGTAATATGTAAATTGTGCCAGGAAATAAGTCCAGGACCAGCCTATTGGCTCAAGTTGCCTGACCCTCCAAGGGAGGAGTTGTAAAGTTTGATGGCCACAGGCAGGAATGACTTCCTATGACACTCTGTGTTGCATCTCGGTGGAATGAGTCTCTGGCTGAATGTACTCCTGTGCCCACCCAGTACATTATGTCGTGGATGGGAGACATTGGCCAAGATGGCATGCAACTTGGACAGCATCCTCTTTTCAGACACCACCGTCAGAGAGTCCAGTTCCATCCCCACAACATCACTGGCCTTATGAATGAGTTTGTTGATTCTGTTGGTGTCTGCTATCCTCAGCCTGCTGCCCCAGCACACAACAGCAAACATGATCACACTGGCCACCACAGACTTGTAGAGCATCCTCAGCATTGTCCGGCAGATGTTAAAGGACCTCAGTCTCCTCAGGAAATAGAGACGGCTCTGACCCTTCTTGTAGACAGCCTCAGTGTTCTTTGACCAGAAGTAAGTGGGGGTGGGGAGGAGTACCAAGGGAAGCGATGGGCAGCCAAGGAGATGACATGAGAGAGGGACAAGGGACGTTTCACCAATCAGCTTCCCAGCTCTTTGCTTCTTCCTCCTCTCCAAGTTTCACCTATCATCTGGTGTTTCTCTCTTCCCTCCCTTGCCCTCCCCCCCCCAAACCTACTCCACAGCCTTTTTTTTCCTCCAGTCCTGATGAAGGGTTTCAGCCTGAAACGTCGACTGCACTTTTCTCCATAGATGCTGCCAGGTCTGCTGAGTTCCTCCAGCATTTTGTGTGTGTTGCTCAGATTTCCAGCTTCTGCAGGGTTTTTTTCTTGTTTCTGGGGCTAGCATTTCCTAATTTTGTTTCACATTTTCAGCATTTGCTATATTTTGACTGTGACCACATGAAAAACACAAGTCCTTGTCTCTGCATTGGACAGGTACATGGTTAGGGAAGGTTTGAACCGGGGTTCCCAACCTGTTTTATGCCATGGACCCCTACTGTTAACTGAGGGCTCTGTGGACGCCAGGTTGACAACCCCTAGTTTAGAGGCATGTGAACCAAACACAGGCAAATGGGTCTGGCTTGGTGGGCATCGTTAGCAAGGATGAGTTGGGCTGAAGGGTCTGTTTCTGTCTGCCTGACTGTTATCCCCTCCCATCCTCTGTCACTATTCCCACTCTCCCTTCCTCCATCTGCCTGTCATCCAGCCTCTTACTGAGATTTACCCATCACCTGCTGGATTCACCCTCACCCATTCTATACAGTCCACCTGACAGTCTCAACCTGGAACATTAATAGTCCACACAGGTTGCTGGATGAAATCCACCTCCTCCCCACCTGGCAGTCTCAATCTGAAACATTAACAATTCGCGCAGGTTGCTGGAGGAACTCAGCAGGTCAGGCAGCGTCTATGGAAAGGAATAAACAGTCGAAATTTCGAGCCGAGACACATCATCAGAAGGGGAAGATGCAGATTAAGAAGGTGTGGAGAGGAGAGGAGTACAGACTGAAGGGTAAGATCGGGCAGCATGGTAACTGAGCGGTTAACTCAAGGTGGCCTGGAATTCAGAGTTCAGTCCAGGCGCTGTTTCGTAAGGAGTGTCTGTACGTTCTCCCAGTGGAATGTGTGGGTTTCCTCTCGTAGTTCAACACTGTACTGGATAGGTTAATTAGTCACTAAGTTGTCCTGTGATGAGATCGGGCTGGCACGGTTCGGAGGGTCAGAAGGACCTACTCCACACTGTATCGCTAGGTAAATCAATCAGACCGGGGAGAGGGAGATGGGGACGAAGTATGAAGCTGGGACCAGCAGAGGAATCCGATAGCATGGGAGAAAGGGAAGAAAAGGGCAGGGGTGAGAGGGGAGCCAGGATGGGGAATGGAAAGAGAGGAGGGGAAGAAATTACGAGGTAGGAGAAATTGATATTCATGTCATCGGGTTGGAGGCTGCCAGAGAGATTGAGGTGTTGCTCCACCCTGAGTGTGGCTTCATTATTGCGGTAGAGGAGGCCATGTCAGATAACTTGTCACCTGGCGGAGAATCTCACCTGGTCCCTCAACACCAGCTCCATAGCAAAGAAAGCCCAGCAGCATCTCTACTTTCTGTGAAGGCAGGGAATAGTCCATCTCCCAGCCCCCATCCTCACCACATTTACAGAGATTGTATTGAGGGCATCCTGAGCAGCTGCATCACCGCCTTGTTCAGAAATTGCGCCATCTCGGATCGCAAGACCCTGCAGCGGATAGTGAGGTCAGCTGAGAAGATCATCGGGGTCTCTCTTCCCGCCATTACAGATATTTACTCCACACGCTGCATCCGTAAAGCAAACAGCATTATGAAGGACCCCACACACCCCTCATACAAACTTTTCTCCCTCCTGCCATCTGGCAAAAGGCACCGAAGTATTTGGGCTCTCATGACCAGACTATGTAACAGTTTCTTCCCCCAAGCCATCAGACTCCTCAATACCCAGAGTCTGGACTGACACCAACCTGCTGCCCTCTACTGTGCCTATTGTCTTGTTTATTATTTATTGTAATGCCTGCACTGTTTTGTGCACTTTATGCAGTCCTGGGTAGGTCTGTAGTCTAGTGTAGTTTTTGTGTTGTTTTACGTTGTTCAGTGTAGTTTTTGTATTGTTCATGTAGCACCATGGTCCTGGAAAACATTGTCTCATTTTTACTGTGTACCGTACCAGCAGTTATGGTCGAAATGACAATAAAAAGTGACTTGACTTGACCTGCTTAGGTCATTTCAGCACAAGTTTTTAATGAGCATGTTGGCTGTTGTGAAGTCCCGTGATGGTTCTGTGATTCAATATCACTGTTATTCCACTAATGGTCAGATTTGTGGTTCAGTGTGAGTCTCCTGGGATGGGAACTGAGCGAGTCCCTGGCGTGTGCCTACGGCACTCGGGTGGTTGGTGGAGGGTGTTCGGATGTGTCCTGGCAGGTCTGCTGCCTTCTCAGCTTGCCCTCCAATCCTCCAGAGAGGACCAGTGATGAAGCAGTGACTTTTAAACCATTACAGCTGCATCTCTAATGAGATGTGTAATTGAAAAACAATGAATATTTGGGCCAAGTTCTTCTCTACCACAGTGATCTAACACTGCAGCTTTGTGGAGGACTAGAAATTATTCTTCCCGCTCAGCACCCACTCTGACCTGAAACACTTTCCCTCTCCTCAGATGCTGCCTGACTTGCTGAGAGTTCCGTGCACTCCACACTTTGACTTTCACCTGCTCTGTGTGTGAATAAACCATCAGACCCAGGAGCAGAATTAGGCCGTTCAGCCCATCAAGTCTGCTCCCCATTCCATCTCAACCCCGTTTTATTATTCCTCTCAACCCCATTTTCCTGCCTTCTCCCCATAACCTTTGCCTTGACTAATCAATAATCTATCAACCTCTGCTTTAAATATACCCAATGACTTGGCATCCACTCTCTGGCTAAAGAAATTCCTCCTCATCTCTGTTGTGAGGCTGTGCCCTCTAGTCCTAGACTCCCCACCAAAGAAAACATCCTCTCCACATCTACTCTTATCTAAGCTTTTCAATATTCAAAGTGTTGCAATGAGATTCTCTTCTCTTCACCACCCCCGCCCAATTCTTCTAAACTCCAGTGAGTACAGGCCCAGAGCCATCGAACACTCCTCATATGTTAACCCAATCATTCCTATGAGCCTCTGGACTCTCTCTAATGCCAGTACCTTTTTCCTTTTAGATAAGGGGCTTGAGCATTCCCTTTCCTCTCCGCCACCAACAGCAATCCTCCGCACTACCGATGCAGAGGGTAGAACTGCTCCCTCACAGCCCCAGAGACCCGGACTCGACCTTGATCTCCACCCGCAGTCTGTGTGGGGTTCGCATGTTCTCCCTGTGACTGTGTGGGTTTCCCAGTGGTTTCCCTCCACATGCATGCAGCCACAGAGGTGGGGAGGTGTGCAGGGGGCAGGGGGGGTGACAGAGATGGGAGGTGTGCCGGGGGGGGGGTGTCACAGAGATGGGAGGTATGCTGGGGGAGTGACAGATGGGGAGGTGTGCAGAGGGGCCGCCTCCTCTTCCAGCAGAAACTCGTGAAAATCTACTTTGTGCATTATAAACCTGTTAAACAATAAACCCTGACAAATAAATGTCGAGAACAGAAAACAGTCAGCACCGGGCAGGATATTCAGCCAACGATGATAATTATTATACATGTTCCTCCTCCTCTGCATCATCCATAACCTTCCATTCCTTTCACATCCAAACAGCTCTCAAGCTTCACCAGACTGCCTGCTTCCACGTCTCCCCCAGCACCTACTGCTCTCCGTGTGATAAAACAGGTTCAAGGCCTTTCACATAGTTAGTGATCGAGGGCGTCACAGCGTCTGCTAGCTCCACAAGCCTGGGTTCAATCCCAACAGAATGGCACTGTCTGTGTGGAGTTTACATGTTTTCCCCATGGCCCCTACATCCCTCCCTGTCTCTGTCAAACCACCCTACCCTGGCTCCTGCACCCTTCCCCAGACTCTGCACCCCTCCTCCTCTCTGAACTGATCTGAAGGTGTACTTGATGGTGGGGAGGGTTGTTTCAATGCTGGAACAGTTTAAGCCCAGCCGTTCTATCATGGCTGATTTATTATCCCTCTCAAACCCGTTCTCCTGCCTTCTCCCCCTAACCTTTTACACCCCAATCTATCAAGAGCCTTCAGTATACCCAATGAACTGGCCTGCATAGCCTTCTGTAGCAATGAATTCCACAGATTCACAAACACTCCCGCCCATTTCAGCAGAAAGCCTCAGCGCCCACCTCCCAAGCAACAGCAAAGCTCTCAGAGAGAGTGTGATCTGCAGTTGACAAAAACTATTGTTTTCTCAACATGTGAAAGGCATTCTCTCATTAACAAGGTTCGGAGAGACATCACCCATTTTCGCAGCAAAAGGGAATCTGACAGTTGCCGTTACGAGACTACAGTATGCTGGGTCACTTTTTTATTGTGAGATTCTCCAACCCGAGAATCGGCAGCAAACTCTCCCACCATCGAGTGAAAGAGAGTGTGACTGCTGAACTACAGACATTTCTGTCCACACATCTGCAGCAAAATCCTGATGTTCCTTCTCCCATGACGCCTCAGTTGGCAACACTGGCCTGGAGTCAGTCGTCCACAGTCTTCCAAGCCGCGCCTGGAGAATGTCGGAAGACGGTTGGTCAGTGAGCTCCAGGAAAGGGAGCTCATCGGCCATATTAAAAAAAACTACAATTTGAGTGCCAATTGCAGATCAGGACCTTGATAGAACCTCAACCATCTTGAAAACAAAATAGACATAAAAGTGAGGAATTTAAGCTGTTTCCTCAGGTGAGCTCAAAGAGGCAACCAATTGATGCCTTCTTAGCCTTGTCAAGATGTAATAGAGCCAGTCAACACACTTTACACAACCATCTATCGAAGTTTGCAAAGGTTTTTGATGACATGCTGAATCTGCAGACTCCTGAGGAAGTAGAGGCATTGTCGTGCTTTCTTCACAATGATATTTATGTGATGGGTCCAGGACAGGTCATCTGAGATGGTGACACCCAGAATTTAAAGTTACTGACCCTCTCCACCTCTGATCCTCTGATTACTGGCTCATGGGCCTCTGGTTTTCCTCTCCTGAAGACTACAATCAGTTTCTTGGTCTTATTGACATTGAGTGAGAGGTTGTTGTTGTGACAGCACTCGGCCAAGTTTTCAATCTCCCTCCTGTACTGTATGCGGATTCGTCACCACCTTCGATACAGCCCACAACAGTGGTGTCATCAGCAAACTTGCTTATGGAGTTGGAGCTGTGCTTAGCCACAGAGTCAGAGGTGTAAATCAATGCATGAGCTGTTAGTACATTCTCTCTGAGACCTTGTGGGATTCCTCCACACTGAAAAGGTGAATGTAAATTGTGGACATGCTGTGTTGGCACTGCAAACATGGTGACACATGCAGGCTGCCCCCAGCACATCCTCTGACTGTGTCAGTCGTTGACACAAATGATACATTTTACTCCATGTACACGTGACTCTTAAATGTTGAAACCATGAAACTAGAATTCTTTGAGGATGTAATGAGCACAGTGGATATATGGGAACAGATGGACGTTATTTACAGAAGGTGTTTGATAAGGTGCCACGTAAAAGACTTATCCATTGGATGAGGATGCATAGAGTTGAGGGTGATGTATTAGCATGGATAGAGCACTGGTTAACTAATAGAAAGCAGAGAGTTGGGATACATGAATGTTGCTCTGGTTGGCAATCGGTGGTGAGCGGTGTGCCACAGGGGTCAGTGCTGGGCCCACAACTGTTCACGATATGTGGATAATGTGAGGTTATCCACTTTGGTGGCAAGAACAGGAAGGCAGATTACTATCTGAATGGTGTCAAGTAGGAAAAGGGGAAGTACAACGAGATCTAGGTGTCCTTGTTCACCAGTCACTGAAAGTAAGCATGCAGGTACAGCAGGCAGTGAAGAAAGCTAATGGCATGTTGGCCTTCATAACAAGGGGAGTTGAGTATAGGAGCAAAGAGGCCCTTCTGCAGTTGTACAGGGCCCTGGTGAGACCACACCTGGAGTATTGTGTGCAATTTTGGTTTCCAAATTTGAGGAAGGACATTCTTGCTATTGAGGGAGTGCAGCGTAGGTTCACGAGGTTAATTCCCGGGATGGTGGGACTGTCATATGTTGAAAGATTGGAGTGACTGGGGTTGTATACACTGGAATTTAGAAGGATGAGAGGGGATCTGATTGAAACATATAACATTATTAAGGGATTGGACACGCTAGAGGCAGGAAACATGTTCCCGATGTTGGGTGAGTCCAGAACCAGAGGCCACAGTTTAAGACTAAAGGGTAGGCTATTTAGAATGGAGTTGAGGAAAAACACAGAGGGTTGTGGTTCTGTGGAATGCTCTGCCTCAGAAAGCAGTGGAAGCCAAGTCTCTGGATTCTTTCAAGAAAGAATTAGATAGAGCTCTTAAAGATAGCGGAGTGAAGGGATATGGGGAGAAGGCAGGAAAGGGGTACTGATTGTGGATGATCAGCCATGATCACAGTGAACGGCGATGCTGGCTCAAAGGGCCGAATGGCCTACTCCTGCACCTATTGTCTATTGATATACATTAATGATCTGGAAGGGAGGCCGAGTGTAGTGTACCTAAGTTAAGTGATGATACTAAATTGAATGGAAAAGCAAATTGTGAGAGTCTGCAGAGAGATATAGACAGGTTAGATAGGACAGAGATGAAGGGAAACTGCTTTTCCCAGAGAGTGGTGAATCTGTGGAATTCTCTGCTCAATGAAGCAGTGGAGGCTACCTCAGTAAATATATTTAAGACAAGGTTGGATAGATTTTTGCATAGTAGGGGGATTAAGGGTTATGGGGAAAAGGCAAGTAGGTGGAGGTGAGTCCATGGTCAGATCAGCCGTGATCTTATTCAATGATGGAGCGGGCTCGACGGGCCAGATGGCCGACTCCTGCTCCTATTTCTTATGTTCTTGTGACTTCTGGTTGTAGCCCCACCCAACCTCAGTGGAAAAAGCCTGCTTGCATTTACCCTATCTATACCCCCATAATTCTGTATACCTTCATCAAGTCTCCTCTCAATCTTCTACATTCCAAGGGATAAAGCCCTAACCTATTCAATGTTTCCTTATAATTCAGGTCCTCCAGACCTGGCAACATCCTTGTAACATTTCTCTGTACTACTTCAACCTCATTTACATCTTTCCTGTAGGTCGGTGACCAAAACTGTACACAATACTCCAAACTGGTCAATGTCTTGTACAACTTCACCATAACATCCCAAGCCTTGTACTCAATACATTGATTTATGAGGGCCAGTGTGTCAAAAGCGTTCTTTATGACCCTATCTGCC
The DNA here is from genome assembly GCF_030028105.1 of Mobula birostris. NCBI lineage: Eukaryota > Metazoa > Chordata > Chondrichthyes > Myliobatiformes > Myliobatidae > Mobula > Mobula birostris. The sequence continues at coordinate 26,908 of NW_027278515.1, forward strand.
TGTGATGCCATGTTCAATGAATGGTGGACCTGTATTCCCAGATCCCTTTGTTTTCCCACATTCCTCAGTGTCCTAACATTCACTGTGTAAGACCTACCCTGGTTGGGGTAACTGAAGTGCAACACCTCGCACTTGTCTGTATTAAATTCCAACTTGGATAATGGACCCAAAACTTCTCACAGATTTGACCAATGCCTTATAAAACTAACGGCGAGCAAGTCAGTAAGGATGTGTTTGGCAGAGGGGTTGTTTCTATGCCGTACAATCCTATGGCACTGGTGGTGGGGATAACAGCAGTTGTTCATTCAGCCCATTGAGCCTGTTCTGCAATCTGCATCACATCCCTGCACTAACTCGATGACCCCATGTGGGGACTGACCTTCATTATTTTTATCTTTCAGACCCCTGGAGACATATAACAGCCTGACGGACAAACATCTGACCAGATACTTCAATAACACCAGGATCCGTAGGCATCTACAACGTGTGGGTTTGGTAGGTAGGACAATCATGGCCGGCTCTGTGATCCCCCAATCTCGACAGTTCTGGGAACAGGCTAGATGGGACAAATGGCCTAATTCTGCTCCTAGGTCGTATGGTCGTATGGCCCAGGCAAAGGAGCACAGGAGTGTTCATGGTACAGTGGTAGAGCCACTGCGTCACAGCCCCAGAGATCCGGGTTCATTCTTGGCCTGTGGCACTGTCTGTGGGGAGTTTGCATGTTCTCCTTGTGTGTGGGTTTCCCCCGTATGCTCAGATTCCTTCCCACATCCCAAAGACGCGTAGACCAATGCGTTAATTGGCTGCTGTCTATTGTCCCTAGTGTGCAGGTGAGGGGTGGATTCTGGGGGGAGTTGTTGGGAACGAAGGGAGAATGAAATGGGGTCAATGTAAGGTTGGTATCCACAGGTAGTTGACAGACAGCATAGACTCGATGGGCTGAAGGGTCTGTTTCCAAGCTATTTCTTACTGATCTATCTCTAAGACCATTGCTAAAGATTAAATCCCTGAAGTTCTTAGATCTTTGATGCTTCCCTGTGCAGGTCACAAGGAGTGGACGGATTGTGTCCGAGAAGGAATATCGCCTCAGTATAGTCCGCAAAGATCATCAAAGATATGTACGTGAGAGCCTGGCCCAGGCCATATTCCACAAGGTCCTCAGCATGGAGGTACGTTGGGCTGCTGCCCCTCACCAACTCTCCAGCTTTTCGTTCATTCAGAGCATCCGGCACTTTATTCCCCAATCACTCTTATACTCATGATATTCCTGGGCTGTTTTAGAGGAAATTAATCATCTTAATGTGTTGGAATGTCAATGGAAAACGCTAGAAACCCGGAATCGGAATCCGGTATAATATCACCAAGTATGTTGTGAAATTTGTTATTTTGAGGCAGCGGTACATTGCAGTACTAAAATAATACTATAAATTACAAATTGCAAATGTCATTCCACCTTTCAAGAAGGGAGAAAGGCAGGAGAAAGGAAATTTTAGGCCAGTTAGTCTGACCTCAGTGGTTGGGGAGCTGATGGAGTCGATTATTAATGATGTGGTTTCAGGGTATTTGAAGGCACATGATAAAATAGGCTGGAGTCAACGTGGTTCCCCCAGGGGAAAATCTTGCCTGACAAATCTGTTGGAATTGTTTGAAGAAATGACAAGCAGGATAGACGAGGGAGAATCAGTTGATCTTGTGTGCTTGGATTTTCAGAAGGCCTTTGACAAGATGCCACACTTTGTCAACAAACTCCGAGCCCATGGTATTACAGGAAAGTTTCTAGCATGAATAAAGCAGTGGCTGATTGGCAGGAGGCAAAGGGTGGGAATAAAGGGAGCCTTTTCTGGCTGGTTGTCAGTGATTGTGGAGCTTAGAAAAATAGAGGGCCATGGGAAATCCTAGGTAATTTCTAAAGTAAGTACATGTTCGGCACAGCTTTTTGGGCCGAAGGGCCTGTATTGGCCTGTATCCACCTCCACCACCGTTGCCACTCTCCGCATAAAAAAAACTTACCCCTGACATCTCTGTACCTTCTTCCAAGCACCTTAAAACTGTTGCTTGTTAGCCATTTCAGCCTTGGGGAAAAGCCTCTGACTATCTATTCCTAGTTGGTATCAGCAATTATGTCCCTGGCAGAGAAATGGCAAAGTGCACCGGCAGCCAGTCAAAGTTATCGGAGGCTGAGAATGTTCTGGGAAGAGAAGCTCACCCCCAGGGGGGAGGAGGAAAATGAGCCTTGGGCAGATGCTGGTCGAGTGTCAGTGGTCTGATGGTGTGAAAAGACAGTGACTGGTAGAGAGCCTGAAGGGTTTGGCCTCTGAGGGGGTGAGGTCCTTGAAAGCAGGCAGCCCCTTTGCTACTTCAGCAGACTACATACAACTCTTAGAAAGTGTTTTTGGCGTGACAGGAAGCCTGATGGAGTTTCTGACGGGGTTTGGGAACATGTTTCAGGAGAAAGGGGAGAAAGTTTCTGCTTACATTTTCCGGCTGGAGGGACGGCTGTTTTGCTTTTGGCGTAAAGGGGCCATTCAACTGGCTGATGTGAATCAATTAAGGATGGACCAAGTGGCAAAGGGCACACAGTCATGTGACCTGATTGCTTTAAGCCTCTGTCTTGAAGGAATCGCCTCCCCCTTCCCTCGTTTGTTGAGCTGATGAGAGAAGTAAGAGAGCAGGAAAATGCAGTAGAGGAGCAGGAGACCTCTGTCAGCAGGGTACAGTCCTTGGTGGTAGCCTCTATTGCTGAAGCGACCCCTAAAGCCACACGGGTGGGGGTTTTGTAGGATCTGTAAAGGATTAGAGAATTGAGGTATCTCAGTTGGTATCGGTGGGTGCTGTCACCAAGCATGACAAAGCCGATAGGGAGCCTGGCCCACTGATGGGACATACTAAGCAGAGGGCTGCTATTGTAGGGGGTCCTTCGATAAGGGGAGTGACCGGTATTGTCTGTTACAACTGTGGTGAGGAGGGACACTTCAGATGGGAGTGTGAAGGATGGGAAGGCCTTCGGAAAGGGAGTCCGTGGGTGCTTAAACAGAAAGGGAAATCAGGAAACTTCAGAGAAACCCAGTGAGGGAACAGCCTGTCATCCTGGGGGGAACACGTTCCAGTCAATGTATCAAGGAAAACACTAAAGTGAAAAACCCTATTCCTGAAGGCTTAGTGGGGCCAAGCTCCAGTGTATCCATATGGATTGAGGGTGATTTTGCTAGATCCATACCTGACACAGACTCTCAGGTTACTCTGCTGTACAGATCCTTCCACAACTGGTACTTGATGCCTTTGCCATTGATGAGCTTTAGTACTGATGACTACCTGTATGGTGGTTACTTGTTGAAGCTGGAGTTTTTGGAGGCAGATATGGGAGTAGCTGAGGTCCTTGATACGTTGGTGTTGGTTTGTCCAGACCTGGTCGAGAAGGGTGAAGCTTCAATTCTTGTGGGGATAAATACGCCAATTGTAAGGAGACTAGTGAGAGCCTACGAGGAGAAAGTCGAAGACAGCTGTGCTCAGAGCTGCTTTTGAGGAAGTGCATGCCTATCCTAGGCTGGATGATGAGCACAAAGGAGGAACAGTGTGGTACACCCAGTCCAAACCGTCATGTTACGGCCTGGGGAAGTAACCAGAGTGATGGGAAACTCCAAATTTTCCAGAATGCCTGATGCTAAGGCCCTTCTGGTGGATGTTCTGGAAGACCACAAAGAGGAATCACGCTTACCTGCTGGGTACTGATGAGGCCCAAACTGCAAAAGCCATCGGCTGTTCAGGTAAACAGGATGACCATGATTGTCAGTAACACCTTGAAGAGGGAGGGGAATGCCAGTGGCACACCTTTTTTCAGTGATTGTCACGTCTAGTTTTCCCGTGAGACAAGCAGGAGAGAAACCATCTCCTGGAAAGGGAAAGTTGACAGCCAAGTCATTCAGCTTTGGTGACTCCCAGGTACCTGGAGTTTGGTAGAGGAGATTGACAGAGAAGGTGTTGAAGTTTGAAGATGTCTTTTCTACTGATGAGTTTGATGTGGGTTGTTCCAAGAGTACTCGCCACACCATCCGAGTGACAGAGGACACCCTCTTCAGAGAAAGGTCTTGGCGACTCGCACCCACCAAGGTGGGGGATGTTTTGCAGAAGCTGAAGGAATCTGGGATTATCACTGAGTCTAGGAGTCCCTATGTGTCCCCCATCGTGGTGATGAGGAAGAAGAATGGGAAGGTAGGAATGTATGTTGGCTATCAGACTCTGAACCGACGCACAGTCCCCGATCAGTATACTGTTTTGAGGATCGAGGATGCACTGGCCTGCCTGAGTGAAGTGAAGTGGTTCAGTGTGCTGGACCTAAGGAGTGGGTATTATCAGGTACCCATAAGTGAGGCTGATAAGGAGGAGACAGCATTCATATGTCCACTTGGATCCTTTCAGTTTGAAAGGATATCCCAGGGCATATCAGGAGTACTGGCTACTTTCCAGCATGTCATGAAGAAAATTGTTGAGGATATGAAATTGCTTGAGGTGCTAACATACCGGATGATCTCATAGTGTTTGGATCCACCCTGGAAGAGCATGAGGCGAGGCTACTGAAGGTGTTAGGTGGCCTTAAAGCTGAAGGGTTAAAACTGTCACTGGACAAGTTGCCAGTTCTGCAAGATATCTGTCAACTACATTGGGCTTGGGCACATAGTCTCATGGGATGGATTAGCTATGGATCTGCCAAAGTTAGAGGCAGATTTGGCCAAGGCCCAAGAATGTGAGCGCCCCCTGCTCGTTCCTTGGATTCCATGGGTACTATCGAAGGTTCGGGAAGGGCTACTCTAAAGTGAGTCACCCTTGAATCAGCTTCTGTGCAGTTACCCTCTCTTGAGGAAGAATTAATGGGAGGACGACAAAAGGAAAATATGGTAAAGTTTATCTTAGCCCTTTGGAGCAAGATGGGATGCAAAATGTGAAGAGGGCTTTCAGGTGTTGAAGGAGCTGCTGACGAAAGTGCTTCTGTTGGCTTTTGTAAACCCCCATTTGCCATATGTATTACATACAGATGCCAGCCAAGCGGGCTATATCACGATCGGGGCACACAGTTGAGACTGCCACCCTCCGAGTGAAATTACCCCACACACAAATTGGAGTTTCTGGCTTTGAAATGGATTGTAGGGAATAAGTTAAGTGACTGACTATATGGTGCCAAGTTTGAGGTGAGGACAGACATCAATCTATTGACTTATATCCTGACCTCGGAGAAATTGGATGCGACAGGCCATCGTTGGTTGATGGTGTTGTCTACCTATGATTTCAGCCTGAGGTACTGACTGGGAAACCAGAATATTGGAGCGGGTGCGTTGTCCCAATGTGCACATAAAGGGCTGGAAATGGACTGAGAGTGGGAGAGCGTTCCTGCACCTGGACTTAAAGCAACGTTCCAGAGTTCTGTCACGGTGAAGACAGAGGCAAGGCAAGGGCAGTGTTTGGATTGCCATTAAAGATGAGGGATGCTTGGGGATGTGGCGTCATCCAATCAGGAGAGTGGAACTGGGTGGAGATTTTAGAGAATACTGGGGGAGAGGTTTTGTGATGGACACTGGTCAAGATCTTTCTTGGTGGGAACGCAGAGAGACGAAGCTCAAGAGAACCAGCTGTAGGATTCAATCTGACAGGAAAGCACAATGGTGCCCAAGAGGGGGAGTTCTACCAGAGATCGGTGAATAGCAGTTGGTGCCGTGAGTACATCGGATACACTGGCTTTTGGAAGATTTGAGCTCCAATCTGTGCATGTTTGACTGTTTAATTATAGTGGGCCCTTGTTTTTTTTCTTTCTTTTCCTTAATAACTCTTTGGTTAAGTTAATATTCATAAATGTACTTCCTTTATAATTGTGTGTGGTGTATGATCCGCTCTTTCTTGCCGATGGGCGATTGCATGGGGCAGTAACTCACACAGTATTCACTCAAACCGGGGTTTGGGTGGCCAAGAAGTCTCAATCTCATGGGTTTAGTGGGACCTCAGTCATATCTACCCTAGATGTATAGAGTCTGAGAAAGGTGGTTTTCTCAATGCTGAGTGGCGAGCAAGCCAGATCTCTAGAGACGCCTGATAAAAAGGGGTTTCAATTAGAAAAGGCGAATAAAATTAACACGGATGCAAGCAGAGCAATCATTCTTTCAGCGGCCAAGATTGTGCCAGTCTTTCGAGTGGCTTTGGCTCATCAGGCTTCGGTGAGAACAGGTTTGGGCGAGGTGGAGTATCTGACAACTGTCTTTTTCTTCTTTCTTGTTCATTCCTCATCTGTTGGGGCAGGGTAGTTTAGTGAGAATGGCTCCAGGGGCGGTGGTTTGTACTGTATGTGGGATGTGGGAAGTCAAGGAGACCTCCAGTCTCCTGGACTAACATATCAGCACCATGTGCATTGAGTTGAGGCTGCTGAGAGAATGTATTGAGGGAACTGGAGCTGCAACAGGATGACCTTTGACTCATATGGGAGAATGAGGAGGTGACAGACAGGAGCTGCAGGGAGATAGTTACCCCTAGGCTGCAGGAGATGGATAACTGGGTGACTGTCAGAAAAAGGAAGGGAAATGCACAGCTAGTGTGGAGTACACCTGTGGCCATTCCCTTCAGTAATAACTATACCACTTTAGATACTGTTGAGGGAGATGACCTACCGGGGGAAGCTGCAGTGACCGGGTCTCTGGCGCTGTCCGGTGCCGTGGTTCACAAGAGCAGAGAGGTGAGGAGGACTGCAGTGTTGATAGTAGATTCCATAGTCAGAGGATCAGAGGCGAGATTCTATGGGTGTGATAGAGATACCCAGATGGTATTTTGCCTTCCAGATTTCAGGATCAAGGATATCTTAGATTGGCATTCTAAACAAGGAGGGAAAGCAGCCAGAAGTCTTGGTTCATATTGCCACCAATGACGTAGGTAGATAAGTGAGGAGGGCCCAAAGAGAGAAAGCTGAAAAACAGGACTTCCAGGGTAGTAACCTCTGGATTGCTGTCTCTGCCATGTGCTAGAGAGGGTAAGAACAGGATAATTTGGCAGGAGGATGTGTGGCTGAAGAGCTAATGCAGAGGGCAGGGGTTATTAAACCATTGGGATCTCTGCTGGGAATATACAACCTGTGCAAAAGGCTTAGAACATAGAATAGTACAGTAGAGGCCCTTCGGCCCACATTGTTGTGCCGACCCTCTAACCCTGCCTGCCATATAACCCCCCACCTTAAATTCCTCCATATACCTGTCTAGTAGTCTCTTAAACTTCACTAGTGTATCTGCCTCCACCACTGACTCAGGCAGTGCATTCCACGCACCAACCACTCTCTGAGTAAAAAACCTTCCTCTAATATCCCCCTTGAACTTCCCGCCCCTCACCTTAAAGCCATGTCCTCTTGTATTGAGCAGTGGTGCCCTGGGGAAGAGGCGCTGACTATCCACTCTATCTATTCCTCTTATTATCTTGTACACCTCTATCATGTCTCCTCTCATCCTCCTCCTCTCCAAAGAGTAAAGCCCTACCTCCCTCAATCTCTGATCATAATGCATACTCTCTAAACCAGGCGGCATCCTGGTAAACCTCCTCTGTACCCTTTCCAATGCTTCCACATCCTTCCTATAGTGAGGTAACCAGAACTGGACACAGTACTCCAAGTGTGGCCTAACCAGAGTTTTATAGAGCTGCATCATTACATCACGACTCTTAAACTCTATCCTTCGACTTAAGAAATCTAACACCCCATAAGCTTTCTTAACTGCCCTATCCACCTGTGAGGCAACTTTCAGGGATCTGTGGACATGTACCCCCAGATCCCTCTGCTCCTCCACACTACCAAGTATCCTGCCATTTACTTTGTACTCTGCCTTGGAGTTTGTCTTTCCAATGTATACCACCTCACACTTCTCTGGGTTGAACTCCATCTGCCACTTCTCAGCCCACTCCTGCATCCTATCAATGTCTCTCCGCAATCTTCGACAATCCTCTACACTAACTACAACACCACCAACCTTTGTGTCGTCTGCAAACTTGCCAACCCACCCCTCTACCCCCACATCCAGGTCGTTAATAAAAACCAGGAAGAGTAGAGGTCTCAGAACAGATTCTTGTGGGACACCACTAGTCACAACCCTCCAATCTGAATGTACTCCCTCCACCACGACCCTCTGCCTTCTGCAGGCAAGCCAATTCTGAATCCATCTGGCCAAACTTCCCTGGATCCCATGCCTTCCAACTTTCTGAATAAGCCTACCATGTGGAACCTTGTCAAATGCCTTCCTAAGATCCATGTAGATCACATCCACTGCACTACCCTCATCTATATGCCTGGTCACCTCCTCAAAGAACTCCATCAGGCTTGTAAGACACGATCTGCCCTTCACAAAGCCATGCTGACCATCCCTGATCAGACCATGATTCTCTAAATGCCCATAGATCCTATCTCTAAGAACCTTTTCCAACAGCTTTCCCACCACAGACATAAGGCTCACTGGTCTATAATTACCCGGCCTATCCCTACTACCTTTTTTGAACAAGGGGACAACAATCGCCTCCCTCCAATCCTCCGGTACCATTCCCGTGGACAACAAGGACATAAAGATCTTAGCCAGAGGCTCAGCAATCTCTTCCCTTGCCTCGTGGATCAGCCTGGGGAATATTCTGTCTTGCCCCAGGGACTTTTCCATCCTAATGTATTTTAACAACTCCAACACCTCTTCTCCCTTAGTATCTGCATGCTCCAGAACATCAACCTCACTCATATTGTCCTCATCGTCATCAAGTTCCCTCTCATTGGTGAATACCGAAGAGAAGTATTCATTGAGGACCTCGCTCACTTCCAGGCACATCTTCCCACCTTTATCTCTAATTGGTCCTACCTTCACTCCTATCATCCTTTTGTTCTTCACATAATTGAAGAATGCCTTGGGGTTTTCCTTTACCCTACTCGCCAAGGCTTTCTCATGCCCCCTTCTTCCTCTTCTCAGCCCCTTCTTAAGCTCCTTTCTTGCTATCCTATATTCCTCAATAGACCCATCTGATCCTTGCTTCCTAAACCTAATTATGTATGCCGCCTTCTTCCACCTGACTAGATTTTCCACCTCACTTGTCACCCATGGTTCCTTCACCCTACCATTCTTTATCTTCTTCACCGGGACAAATTTATTTCTAACATCCTGCAAGAGATCCCTAAACATTGACCACATGTCCATAGTACATTTCCCTGCAAAAACACTACCCCAATTCACACCCGCAAGATCTAGCCTTATAGCCTCATAATTTGCCCTTCCCCAATTAAAAATTTTCTTGTCCTCTCTGATTCTATCCTTTTCCATGATAATGCTAAAGGCCAGGGGAGTGGTGGTCACTGTCCCCCAGATATTCACCCACTGAGAGATCTGTGACCTGACCTGGTTCGTTACCTAGTACTAGATCTAGTATGGCATTCTCCCTAGTCGGCCTGTCAACATACTGTGACAGGAATCTGTCCTGGGCACACTTAACAAACTCTGCCCCATCTAAACCCTTGGAACTAATCAGGTGCCAATCAATATTGGAAGTTAAAGTCACCCATGATAACAACCCTGTTATTTTTGCACCTTTCGAAAATCTGCCTCCCAATCTGCTCCTCGGTATCTCTGCTGCTACCAGGGGGCCTATAGAATACCCCCAATAGAGTAACTGCTCCCTTCCTGTTCCTGACTTCCACCCATATTGACTCAAAAGAGGATCCTGCTCCATTACCCATCCTTTCTGTAGCTGTAATAGTATCCCTGACCAGTAATGCCATCCCTCCTCCCCTCCCCCCCCCCACCTCTATCCCTTTTAAAGCACTGAAATCCAGGAATATTGAGAATCCATTCCTGCCCTGGTGCCAGCCAAGTCTCTGTAATGGCCACTACATCATAATTCCATCCATGTATGTATCCAAGCTCGCAGTTCATCACCTTTGTTCCTGATGCTTCTTGCATTGAGGTACACACATTTCAGCCCTTCTACCTTACTGTCTTTACACCGTTTATTCTGCTTCTCTTTCCTCAAAGCCTCTCTGTATGTTAGATCTGGCTTTACTCCATGCACTTCTTTCACTGCTCTATCGCTCTGGGTCCCATCCCCCTTGCAAATTAGTTTAAACCCTCCAGAACCATGCTAGCAAACCTACCTACAAGGATATTGCTCCCCCTCGAGTTCAGGTGCAACCCATCCAATCTGTACAGGTCCCACCTTCCCCAGAAGAGATCCCAATGATCCAAAAATCTAAAACCCTGCTCCCTGCACCAACTCCTCAGCCACGCATTCAACTGCCATCTCCTCCAATTCTTACCATCACTGTCACGTAGCACTGGCAGCAATCCTGAGAACGTCACCCTTGAGGTCCTGTTCTTCAGCCTTCTGCCTAATTCCCAAAACTCACACTTCAGGACCTCATCCCTCTTCCTGCCTATGTCATTGGTCCCAAAATGTACCACGACTTCTGGTTGCTTTCCCTCTCGTACCAGGATGTCATGCACCCGGTCAGAGACATCCCGGACCCTGGCACCCGGGAGGCAACAAACCATGCGGGTGTCCTTCTCACGTCCACAAAATCTCCTGTCTGCCCCCCTAACTATAGAGTCTCCAATGACGACAGCTCTCCTCTTCTCCGTCCCACCCTTCTGTACCACCGGGTCAGACTCAGTGCCAGAGGCCCTGCCACCGTGGCTCACACCTGGTCAGTCGTCCTTGCCAACAGTATCCAGGATGGTAAACTTACTGTTTAGGGGAATGGCTACAGGGGTGCTCTGCGCTACCTGTCTGCTCACCTTTGCTTTCCCCCTCTGACTGTCACCCAATGATCTGCTTCCGACAGCCTAGGTGTGACTACCTCCCTGTAGCTCTCATCTATGACTGCCTCATTCTCCCTTATGAGTCGAAGGTCATCCAGCTGCTGCTCCAGATTCCTTACACAGTCTTCCAGATCGCCCAGCCGTATGCACTTCTGGCAGATGTGACTCTGCGGGAGAGGGGAGTTCCCCCAAGACTGCCACATCTCACATAGGTTACACCTGAACCCCAAAGGGGTCCAATATCCTTGCGGCAGATTTGCCAGAGTTGTTCGGGAGGTTTTAGACTAATTGAGCAGGGGGGTGGGAACCTGACTGCTGAAGATGAGGTAGTTGGTTTACAAACAGAGGCAATGTGTAGTGAGACTCCTAGCAAGGAGGGGCTAATGATAGGACAAAATTGCAGTCATAGTTGCAATGTAAAAGATGGACAAGATCATAAAGGGGGAATGCAGGACTGAAGGTGTTGTATGTGAATGTGCGCAGTATATGGAATAAGGTGGATGAACTTGTAGCACAGTTATAGATTGGCACTGTGTCAAAAGGACAGGCAGGTAGGCAGAGGAGGTGACATGGTTCTGTTGGAAAAAAATGAAATCAAGTCATGAGAAAGAGGTCACCACAAGACATAAGAGCAAAGTTAGACCATTCAGCCCATTGATCTACTCTGCCATTCCATCATGGTTGAACTCAGATTCCACTCAGCCCCATACATCTACCTTATCGCCATATCCTTTAATGCCCTGACCAATCAGGAAAAGATCAACTTCCGCTTTAAGTATTCCCATGGACTTGGCATCCACCACAGTGTGTGGCGGAGCACTCCACAGATTTACCACCATCTTGCTAAATAAATTCCTCCCGACCTCTGTTCTTAAAGGTCACCCCTCAGTTTTGAGGCTGTGTCCTCTAGTTCTGGATACCCCACCAGAGGAAACATCCTCTCCACATCCACCCTATCTAGGCCTTTCAATATTCAGTAGGTTTCTATGAGATGCCCATGCATTCTTCTAAATTCCAGTGAGTACAGGTCCAAAGCTGCCACGTGCTCCTCATATGTTAACCCCTTCGTTCCTGGAATCGTCTTCATAAACCTCTTCTGGACTCTCTCCAATGACAACACATCCTTTCTGAGATATGGGGCCCAAAGCTGTTGACAAAGCTCCAAGTGCAGCCTGACTAGTGTCTTATAAAGGCTCGGCATTGTTTCATTGCTTTTATATTCAATTCCCCTTGAAATAAATGCCAACATTGGATTTGCCTTCTTTACCGCAGACTGAACTTGTGAATGAACCTTCTGGGAGTCTGCATGAGACTCCTAAGTCCCTCTGCACCTCTGATGTTTGAACCCTCTCCCCATTTAGATAATAGGTCCGCCCTATTGTTCCTTTTACCAAAATGCATCATCATACATTTCCCAACACCGTATTCCATCTGCCAATTTTTTGCCCATTTTTTCAATATGTCTTAAGTTCTGCTGCAACGCATTGCTTCCTCAGTACTACCTACCCCGCCACCTACCTTCGTATCATCCACAAACTTTACCACAAAGCCATCAATTCCATTATCTAAGCCTGAAACGTCGACTGCACCTCTTCCTAGAGATGCTGCCTGGCCTGCTGCGTTCACCAGCAACTTTTATGTGTGTTGCTTGAATTTCCAGCATCTGCAGAATTCCTGTTAATTCCATTATCTAAGTCTTTGAGAAACAATGTGAAAGGTGGTGGTCTAAATACTGACCCCTGAGGAACACTACTAGCCACTGCCAGCCAACCAGAAAAGGTCCCTTTTATTCCCACTCACTGCCTCCTGCCTGTCAGCCATTCCTCTGTCCATGTCAGTATCTTTCCTGTAACGCCATAGGATTTTATCTTGTTAAGCAGTTTCATGTGTGGCACCTTATCAAATGCCTTCTGAAAATCCAAGTAAATGACATCCACTGCCTCTCCTTTGTCCACCCTGCTTGTTGCTTCCTCAAAGAACTCCCAACAGATTTGTCAGGCAAAATTTTTCTTTACAGAAACCATACTGACTTTGACTATTTTATCATTAATCTTCAAGTACCCTGAAAGCTCATCCTTAATAATAGACTCCAACACTTCTTTTTGCCTTTCTCCGTTCCTAAAGAGTGGAGTGACATTTGCAACCTTCCAGTCGTCTGGGACCATACCAGAATAAAGTGATTCTTGAAAGATCATGACCAATACATCTGTTATCTCTTCAACAACCTTTCTCAGGGCTCTGAGACTCTGGGAGTTGGAAGGTTTTGAATCATTGTGGGTAGAGCTAAGGAACTGCAGGGGTAAAAAGAGTAAAAACTGAAGGGGGTTACATACAGGCCCCTAAACAGTAGTAAGGATTTTGTCTACAAATTACAATGGGAGATTGAAAATGATTGCCAAAAGGACAATGTTACAATAGTCTTGAAGGATTTCAATGTGCAGGTGGATTAAGAAAAATAAAGTTGGTGCTGGATCCCAAGAGAGAGATTTTCCAGAATGCCCACGAGATGGGTTTTTAGATCAGCTCGTGGTTAAACCCACAAGGACACCAGCTGTTTTAGATTGAGTGTTGTGCAATGCACTTGAATTGATTAGCGAGCTTAAGGTAAAGGAACCCTGAGGGAAAGAGTGATCATAATATGATAGAATTCACCCTGAAATTTGAGAAGGAGAAGCTAAAGTCAGATAATTCAGTATTATAGTGGAGTACAGGGAATTCCAGAGGCAAGAGAGAGGAGTTGGCCAACATTGATTGGAAAAGAAAACTGGCAGGGATGACAGTACAGCAGCAACGGCTGAAATTTCTGGAAGCGAGTCAGAAGGCACAGGATGTATACATCCTAAAAGAAGTGTTCTAAGGACAAGTGACACAACTGTTGCCAACAAAAGAATTCAAAGCCAACATAAAACCCAAAGAGAGGGCATATAATGGAGCAAAAATGAGTGGGAAGTTAAAGGATTGAGAAACTTTTAAAAACCAACAGAAGGCAACTAATAAAAGTCATTAAGAAGGGAAAAAAATAGAACACAAAAATAAGCTAGCCTGCAATATTCAAGAGTTTCTTCGGATACCTGAAGTGTAAAAGAGGTAAGAGTGGATATCGGACTGCTGGGAAACGATGCTGTAGAGGTAGTAACGAGGGACAAATAAATGGCAGATGAACTGAACAGGCATTTTACATCAATCTTCACTGTAGAAGACACTTGCAGTATGGTGGGAGTTCTGGAGTGTCAGGGGTCCATTGAAGTTACCATTATTAGGGAAAAGATTTTTGGGGAAACTGAAAAGTCCTGAAGGTAGATAAGTCACCTGGACCAGAGTATGTACACCCCAGAGTTCTGAAAGAGGTGGCTGAAGAGATCGTGGAGGTATTGGAAATGATCTTTCAAGAATCACTAAATACTGGAATGGTTCCGGAAGACTGGAAAATTGCAAATGTCACTCCACTCTTCAAGAAGGGTGAGAGACAGAAGAAAGGAAATTATAGGCCAGTTGGTCTGACCTTCATGGTTGGGAAGATGTTGGAACCGATCATTAGGGATGTGGTTTCAGGGAGCTTGCAGGCACATAATAAAATAAACCCTAGTCGGCATGCTTTCTTCAAGAGAAAATCTTGCCTGACAAATCTTTTGGAAATCTTTGAAGAAATAACTTGCAGGATAGACAAAAGAGAATTGGTTGATGTAGTGTACTTGGATTTTCAGAAGGCTATTGACAAGGTGCCACATGTGAGGCTGCTTAACAAGTTAAGAACCCATGGCATTATGGGAAAGATTCTATTATGGATAAAGCATATTATCTATATACACATCATACCACCCTGTCAACTTGTGATGCCCCTTTGAAGGATCTATGGACATGAACTCCAAGATGTCTGTTCCTCCACACTGCCAAGAATCCCCTGCCTTTAACCCTGAATTCAACCTTCAAAATTCAAACTTTCAAAGTTGACCATTTCACACTTTTCCTGCTTGAACTCCATTTGCCACTCCTTAGTCCAGCTCTGCATCCTGTCAATGCCCCATTGTAATGTATGATAACCTTCTGCACTATCCATAACTCACCCAAGCTCCATGTCATCTCACTTCCACTCCGACCTGTGTCTCTGGCTTCTTGCATTGTTCCAACGGTCTAATACCAGCTCATCCCATTGTGAGAGGCATTACAGCTCTTGGCACACAACTTTAAATAAATTTATTTCAGGTGATAAGTCTTATCAATATAATCCCACAAAAGCACCATGTCCCTGCAGTGCACACTCCCTCTGCCATTCCTACTGACTGACGTCAGGAGAATGGGAGACCCCACTGAGGGAGGTTCACACTGTAGGGAGGGGCGGAACTGAGGGAGCTTTGCTCTGTGGGAGAGGCGGTACTCCTGTGTGCGTACAGATTGGCTGTTTTGGTTCGTGGTCTGGAGCAGTGTGAGCCTCTGGTTGTCAGTGAACTACTGCTAACGTTTAAAGCAGAGGTTGATGGGTTAGTCAGCACATCAAAGGTTATGGGGAGAATGGGGCCGAGAGGAGTATTAAATCGGCCATGGTGGAATGGCGGAGCAGACTTGATGAGATGAATGGCCTAATTCTGCTGCTATGTCATCTGATGTGAGGCAAGAAGAGCCTGTGACATACTTTGTGTGGTAACCCCCTCCATGTTTACTTCTTGTATCGTAAATACACTGTATGCCCAATCTCAATCTTCTGCAATGTATTTTATTGTTTGTTAATTTATTTGCAGTAATATTACTTTATCAATTTCAAAATTGAAAATAAATTTATTATCAAAGTACAACTGTCACCATGTCCAGTCCGGAGATTCATTGTCTTGTGGGCATTCACAATAGATACAAAGAAACACAATAGAATCAATGAAAGAGCGCACAACAGGATGGATAAACAGCCCCTGTGCAAAAGGCAAAGTGTGCAAATTCAAAAATAATAATAATTAAACATAAATATTGAGAACTTGAGATGAAGAGTCATTGAAAGTGAGTCCATAGCTTATGATAACAGTTCAGCATGTGTTGTATGTGAGTTATATCGTGTGACTGTGTTGTGCACCTTGGCCCCAGGGGAACGTTGTTTCATTTGGGGGTGTACTGTACATGTGTATGGTTGTGTGAGTTATATGTACTGTGGGCACTTCGGTCCAGAGGAATGCTGTTTCGTTGGGGGTACACTGTACATGTATATGGTTGTGTGTGAGTTATATGTACTGTGGGCACCAAACTCTGGAGGAACATTGTTTTGTTTGGGGGTACACGGTTCATGTGTACGGTTGTGTGAGTTATATGTACTGTGTTGTGCACCTTGGTCTGGAGGAACGTTGTTTCGTTGGGGGTACACTGTTCATGTGTACGGTTGTGTGAGTTATATGTACTGTGTTGTGCACCTTGGTCTGGAGGAACGTTGTTTCGTTGGGGGTGGACTGTTCATGTGTACGGTTGTGTGAGTTATATGTGCTGTGTTGTGCACCTTGGTCTGGAGGAACGTTGTTTCGTTGGGGGTACACTGTTCATGTGTACGGTTGTGTGAGTTATATGTACTGTGTTGTGCACCTTGGTCTGGAGGAACGTTGTTTTGTTTGGGGGTGTACTGTTCATGTGTACGGTTGTGTGAGTTATATGTACTGTGTTGTGCACCTTGGTCTGGAGGAACGTTGTTTCGTTGGGGGTGTACTGTTCATGTGTACGGTTGTGTGAGTTATATATACTGTGTTGTGCACCTTGGTCTGGAGGAACGTTGTTTCGTTGGGGGTGTACTGTTCATGTGTACGGTTGTGTGAGTTATATGTACTGTGTTGTGCACCTTGGTCTGGAGGAACGTTGTTTCGTTGGGGGTGTACTGTTCATGTGTACGGTTGTGTGAGTTATATGTACTGTGTTGTGCACCTTGGTCTGGAGGAACGTTGTTTCGTTGGGGGTGTACTGTTCATGTGTACGGTTGTGTGAGTTATATGTACTGTGTTGTGCACCTTGGTCTGGAGGAACGTTGTTTCGTTGGGGGTGGACTGTTCATGTGTACGGTTGAATTACAATAAGCTGAACTTGAACTTGTTTTCCTCCACCAGCGTTTGCATCAGCAGGAGATCCAGAGGAAGTTGGAAGATTTGTCTCGTAGAGACCGCATCCAGCGCATCAAGGTTGTGTTTATGCCGCTGCTCTGTGCGTTGGTTTGTGTGGTTATGTTTACCGGGGTTGAAGGAGGTCGGAACTCAGCATTACCAAATCCCCACAGTTTCACTGACTGTATGCTGTGGTGTTTGCCCATGGTAGCACCGCACGCAGCAGGTAGTGGGAACCATCTCACAGAACATAGAGCAGGTCCTTCAGGGCAATGACTGTGCTGAGCAAAACGAAATCCCAGCTGTCCATATACCGAGAGCAGCATGCACAAAGTGCTGGAGGAACTTAGCAGGACAGGCAGCATCTATGGATGGGAATAAGCAGTCGACGTTCTGGGCCGAGACCCTTCATCAGGACTGGAAAGGAAAGGGGAAGATGCCCCTTTAAAATGGTGGGGTGAGGGCATGGTCTATCTGCTTCCTCTTCCTGCACGTCACTGTGTCTGCCTAACAGTCTTTTAAACACCTCGATTGCATGTGTCACCACCTCTTGCAGCACATTCCACACTCCTACCACTGTCAGTCTGTCCAATACATCTCCTGTAAACTGGTCCCCTTCACCTTAAATCCATGCCCTCTACTACTCGGCTTTTCCAGACACACCAGATTTTCTCACATGAAGAACGTGGGTGAACCAGAGACAATTTTACAACTACCCTGTTGTTTACTGAGACTGGCCCTGCTCTCTTCTCACTGCTGTCCTCAGGAAGGAGGTACAGGAGCTTTAGGACTCTCACCACCATGTTCAGGAACAGTTATTACCCTTCAGGCTCTTCAACGAGAGGGGATAACTTCACTCAACTTCACTCATCCCAATACTGAACTATTCCCACAACCTACAGGCTCACTTTCCAAGTCTCTACAACTTATGATCTCAGTATTAATTTTTTTAAATTAATTGTTTTTTTGTATTTGTGAGGTTTGTATTTTGCACAAGCTTGCTAGTCTTCATGTGTAGTTTATTGATTCTTATGTTTCTTTGTATCTACTGTAAATGCTGCAGAAAATGAATCTCAGGATATGGTTGGGCCTTACAAACCTGATTGAACTTTTTTCAGGATGTGACTAAACATATTGATGAAGGAAGAGCAGTAGATGTAGTGTATATGGATTTCAGCAAGGCATTTGACAAGGTACCCTATGCAAGGCTTATTGAGAAAGTAAGGAGGCATGGGATCCAAGGGGACAATGCTTTGTGGATCCAGAATTGGCTTGCCCACAGAAGGCAAAGAGTGGTTGTAGATGGATCATATTCTGCATGGAGGTCAGTGACCAGCGGTGTGCCTCAGGGATCTGTTCTGGGACCCCTACTCTTCATGATTTTTATAAATGACCTGGATGAGGAAGTGGGTGGATGGGTTAGTAAATTTGCTGATAACACAAAGGTTGGGGGTGTTATGGATAGTGTGGAGGGCTGTCAGAGGTTACAGTGGGACATTAATAGGATGCAAAACTGGGCTGAGAAGTGGCAGATTGAGTTCAACCCAGATAAGTGTGAGATAGTTCATTTCGGTAGGTCAAATATGATGGCAGAATACAGTATTAATGGTAAGGCTCTTGGCAGTGTAGAGGATCAGAGGGATCTTTGGGTTTGAGTCCATAGCTGCTCTGCAGGTTGACTCTATGGTTAAGAAGGCATACGGTGCATTGGCCTTCATCAATCGTGGGATTGAATTTAGGAGCTGAGAGGTAATGTTGCAGCTATATAGGATCTTGGTCAGACCCCACTTGGAGTACTGTGCTCAATTCTGGTCACCTCACTACAGGAAGGATGTGGAAACCATAGAAAGGGTGCAGAGGAGATTTACAAGGCTGTTGCCTGGATTGGGGAGCTTGCCTTATGAGAACAGGTTGAGTGACCTTGGCCTTTTTTCCTTGTAGCGACAGAGAATGAGAGGTGACCTGATAGAGGTGTACAAGATAATGAGAGGCATTGATCATGTAGATAGTCAGAGGCTTTTCCCCAGGGCTGAAATGGTTAGCACAAGAGGACACAGGTTTTAAGGTGCTGGGGAGTAGGTACAGAGGAGATGTCAGGGGTAAGTTTTTTACACAGAGAGTAGTGAGTGTGTTGAATGGGCTACTGGCACAGCACTTGTATCTTAAAGAACCCTCTCAGCCCATCGAGGCTGCAGCAGTGCCCACTGCTCTCTCCTCACAGCCCTGCACACATTCCCCTTTCTCCAGTTCCCTCTGAACAATCCTTCTCCCACTGACACAGGAGATTCTACAGATGCTGACGGAACAACAGGTCAGGCAGTTGGGCAGCCACTGCCCTCTCAGGCAACAGGCTCTGGATGAATTTGTTGCTGCAACACTCTCCTCCTTGTCTCTGTAGCCCTTCTGCCCATCCCCTTAACTCCTAACCTCCAGTTTCTGTGAATACTATCTTTGTTTACATTAAGACTTTTTGGTCTGGTGAACATCGAACACAGAACATTACAGCACAGTTCAGTTCCTTCAGCCATGATATTGTGCTTATCTTTTAAATACCTAGGCCAAGATCAATCTAACCTTTCCTTCCCACGTAGCTTTCTATTTATTTTTCTATCACCCATGTGCCTATCTCAGAGTTTATTTAATTCCCCTTTGCCACTACCCTGGTAGTGCGTTCCACACACTCACTAGTCTCTGTAAAAATCCTTCTTCTGATATTGCCCCTATACCTTCCTCCAGTCACCATAAACTTATGCCCTCTTGTATTAGCACTTTCTGCTCTGGAAAAATGTCTCTGCTGACCACTCGATCTCTGCTTCTTGTACACTTTTATCCAGCCACCTCTCACCCGCCTTTGCTCCAGAGAGAAAATCCCTAGCTCACTCAACCTATCCTCATAAGACATACTCTCCAATCCAGGAAGCATCCTGGTAAATCTCTTCTGCACCCTCTCTAAAGCTTCCACATCCTTCCTCTAATGAACAGAGTGATTTTTGAGCCACCTTATCCCATTAAGCCCGTTTGTTTCATTAATCCTCTTTCAAGGCAGTCCTTTGACATTCTTTTCCAGCTTGTTTCTGTCACACCAGAGTCTGTGCTGGAGTTGGAGGCAGAGGGTTTGAACTAACTTCATCTCAGCTTGAAACAAAGTTTCAAGGACAACATCTCATGTTCTTGATATTGCTTATTTATTTATTATTATTTTCCTTTCTTCTTTCTGTATTTGCACAGTTGGCTGCATTTGCATGTTGGATATTTGTCTGACTTGTATGCTGTTTTCCATTGATCTGTTGCATTTCTTTGTGTTTTTACTGTGAATGCCCACAAGACATTGAATCTCAGGGTGGTATGTGCTGACATATTTGTACTTTGGTAGTAAATTTACTTTGAACTTTGGAGTTAGAATTCAGCCAACATTCCTCTGCTGTGAGCCCTTTAAATGTAACTGTGTTCCCTGTAACTGTATTCACCTGACCAGTTATACCTCGCCCTCTGTCCATTCCTGAGTTCCTTTCCTCACTCTCTCCACCACCCCGTCCACTACTCAACCTTTGCCCTGTTTCTCAGTCGACTGTCGGGTTGGTGTGAAGGCCAGGTGGGGTGTTTCTTCTGTCCTGGTTGTTAATACGTCTCATTGTTGCTGCAGGTTGACCGCACGAGGAGACCTGACGAAGACCTCATTCCACTCCTATTGCCCCGACCGCCCGCTGCTTCTCGGAACTGCCAAAGGAGCCTGTCAGGCCCAAACATGATGCAGCCCAGCCCCTCCATGTCCGTACGTAGACTCGTGGAAGGGCGTCAGCAGGGGGGTGGGGATGATCGCCGTGCATCAAGTGAGACAGCAACTGAGATAAGACATAGGAACAAAATTAGGGGGCAGCACATTGAGCCTGCTCTGCCATTGCGTCTTGACTGATTTATTATTCCTCTCAACCCCATCCTCCTGCCTTCTGTCCGTAATCAAGAACCTATCAACATCTGCTTTAAACATACCCAATGACTTGGCCTCCACAGCTGTCTGTGGCAATGAATCCCACAGGTTCACCACCCTCTGACGGAAGAAATTCCTCCTCATCTCTGTTCTAAATAGATGTCCCTTATTTCTGAGGCTGTGCCCTCTGGTTCTAGACTCCCTCACTACAGGAAACATCCTCTCCATGTCCACTCTATCTTGGCCTTCCAGTATTCGATTGGTTTCAATGAGATTTCCCCCCATTCTGCTGAACTCCAGCAAGTACAGGCCCAGGGCCATCAAACTCTCCTGATAAGTTCATCATTCATTCGTGGCCAATCATGACCATGATTTCTTGGAAAATTTTTCTACAGAAGTGGTTTGCCATTGCCTTTTTCTGGGCAGTGTCTTTAAAAGACGGGTGGCCCCAGCTGTTATCAGTGCTCTTCAGAGACTGTCTGCCTGGCGTCAGTGGTCACGTAACCAGGACGTGATACGTACAAGCTGGTCAGACAACCATCCACCACCGGCTCCCATGGCTTCACCTGACCCTGACTGGGGGGCTGAGCAGGTGCTACACCTTGCCCAGGTATGACCTGCAGGCTGGCGGAGGCAAGGAGAACCTTACACCTCCTTCAGTGGAGACATACCTCCGCCCTGTCACCCAAATGTTAACCCTTTCATTCCCAAATCATTCTCATGAACCTCCTCTGGACCCACTTCAATGCCAGCACATCTTTTAGATGGGGCCCAAAATGCTCACAATGCTCCAAATGTGGTCTGACCAATGCCTTAGCATTACTTCCTTGCTTTTATGTTCTGGTCCTCTCGAAATGGCACAGGGACAAGTACTTTGGCTCTCCAAGTCTGTGCTGATCAGGAAGCCAGCATAATTTGCCTGGACGTGATCCTTATTCCTGTTCATGAATCCCACTATCATTCTGCTCCCACCACCACTCCTGGGTGTCCCTTCCACACACCTACTGCTCCGGGTGTCACTGACAGTGTTATCTGGCCGTCTTGATGGTGTTGCTCGCTGAATTCCAGGTAAAGTCACTGACGTGTTTGGGAGCTTCACAGATAGCACCAGGAAATCCAGACTCCTTTCAACATGATGAAAAGTTGTGATGGAAAAATACCTGCTCGATATTTCTCCAGATTCCTCAGTTTTTCAGATACTAAGGGTGATCTAAGCTGGCAATTTTACCCCGGAGGGGGTTTTGGAATCTGAATCTCACCACCTGTTGGGGTGGTGGAAGCAGAGGAGACCCCCACAACATTGTTGCAAGTAGCTGGACAGGCACTTGAATCATCGAAGTGGAGACTGTTCTGGGAAGTGGTCAGCACAGAAGTGATGGGCTGAAGGGCCTGTTCTAATGTGATAGTCTCTGTCAAGTGAGCAGGACTGAATAGGGACTCAAGGTTGTATCTTTGATCTGTTTAACTCTGGTGTCACTGTGGGGAGTCTGCCTTTCTCTTCACCCCACCCTTGCCAAAGCAGCTTCCAATCCTGAGGGGTGGGGTGCTGTCTGAGGGTGGCCAGCAGGGAGAGGGAGAGGCTGACTACGTCATGGGGTGGGCTTTCTGCCGAGTGACAGCAGATTACATTTCACCAACGGAAACTTGGCTCATGTTGCCGAAAGACAAGCCAGGCTTGGGGAAGTATTGAGTTTCAAGTCTGTAGATTGTGACAGGGATCAGATCAGTGACATATTACTGAGGACACTGCCCTTGTGTTCTGCACAGGGACAATGGACGACATCAGTCAGACCAAGTAGGTGGGAAAGGATCCTCACACAGTCCACTATGCAGGTCAATCTTGGCATCCTCACCTGAAACACAATCTATTACAGAGGCCAATCTCCTTCTCAGCACCTAAAACATAGTTTGCTATGCAAGACAATCTCCTCTCCCTAAACACACTCTGATACACAGGCCAATCTCCTCAGCTCCCTAAACATAGTCTGATACACAGGGCAATCTCCTTCCCAACTCCCTAAACACACTCTGATATACAGGACAATCTCATCCACAGCTCTGGAAGCAGTCTGATATGCAGGGCAATCTCCTTCCCAATTTTTCTAAATGTAGACTGATACACAGCTCCAGCTCCCTTTAAGTCTGATACACAGAATTGTTTTCTCCCTGCCACCACAACATGGGCTAGTGTACAGACACACTGACACATACACAATTTCCACCAGGCTCTGGTGTACAGCCGGCTTTCCCAACATCTGTCAAACACGATCAAGTGTGGGTTTCACACTGTCCCCTGACTCCCCTCTCCCATCCAAAGTGCAGGTTGAGGTGTGAGCATGTCCACACCTCTCCCAATGCTCAGGCTCATACATACAGCAGCCTTTCCAGCCCTCCTGTAACCCAGGCGGAGGCTTGGACAGTCATTACAACCCCAGGTAGGTGGTCTGCGGTAACTGTGTCCCTGTTGGATATTGGAATGGACTTGAGGGCTGAACGTCCTCCTGGGGCTCCGGCTAATACTGAGGGATGTGTGGGTGGGAGTTGGGGAGGTGGTAGGGATACACAGGAGAGAGGGAGGAGCAGTGATTGGAGGGAGGTTGGTGCCATGCGGGGTCACACTCTTCAATCTCTGCCTCAGCAACACCCACAAAATGCTGGAGGAACTCAGTGTCTTTGGAGAAGAGTCGACAGTCCAGGTGAAGGGTCTCGGCCCAAAACGTTGCTTTGGATTTCCAGTATCTGCAGGCTCTCTCATGTTTGTCACTCTCTGCCTCTTCTGTTCCCCCCAGTCAACCTCCCCTCGTCCCAGCACTGCCCCTGGGAAGATGCAGCGTCCGGCGAGGCTCGTCCCCCTGCAGAGCAATGGAGTATCGCGCACAGCAGCAATCACTGCGCAGTGCTCGTCGCACACCAGACAGAGGGATACGCAGCCAGAACTGGTCAGGGACATCAACCTCAACTTCCTTCATGGGGTAATGCTTCTTTCATTAATTATTTACTGAAAAAATTGGATTTGAAAAATCAGTTGTCTGTGTACAGGAGGATGGAGGACGGCTCGTCTTTCTGTGTCAGGTCGAGGTTGACCCGTGACCTCATTTCACCAGCTCCAGACCTTTCCAAACGTGAAGTCTGTCAACCTCTAACATCAACATCCTGATTGTTGGGGAGAGCTCTGGGCCCTCAGAGCCTCTTGTACCCAAACATCTCGAGTTGCCTCCCTTTGAGTTAGGTGATCTACCTGAAGTGTGAGATGTTAATTAGATTAACTGGGCTAATTTCTGAGATCAGAAGGTTGTCCGATTGTTGTGAGGGTACTTGGGTTGTATCCATATTCTTTGGAGATCAGAAAAGAAAGGTGGCCTTACTGAAACTTCTGCAATCTCTTCCAGCATTTGCTCTGAACCCTGCCCCACAATTCTAGCACATCATGGTTGAAGTAATATTGAGCTCAGCCCCATTGTCCTCAATCATGCTCGTCTTTCCCTACCTCAAATATACAGTGGCATGCAAAAGTTTGGGCACCCCTGGTCAAAATTTCTGTTACTGTGAATAGCTAAGCGAGTAAAAGATGACCTGATTTCCAAAAGGCATAAAATTAAAGATGACACATTTCTTTAATATTTTAAGCAAGAAATCTTTTTTATTTCCATCTTTTACGGTTTCAAAATAACAAAAAAGGAGAAGGCCCGAAGCAAAAGTTTGGGCACCCTGCATGGTCAGTACTTAGTAACACCCCCTTTGGCAGGTATCACATCTTGTAAACGCTTCCTGTAGGCAGCTAAGAGTCTTTCGATTCTTGTATGGGGGATTTTTGCCCATTCTTCCTTGCAAAAGGCTTCTAGTTCTGTGAGATTCTTGGGCCGTCTTGCATGTACTGCTCTTTTGAGGTCTATCTACAGATTCTTGTTGATGTTTAGGTTGGAGGACAGTAAGGGCCATGGCAAAACCTTCAGCTTGCGCCTTGAGGTAGTCCATTATGGATTTTGAGGTGTGTTTAGGATCATTATCCTGTTGTAGAAGCCATCCTCTTTTCCTGTTGTAGAAGCCATCGTCGGCTTTTTTTTACAGACGGTGGGATGTTTGCTTCCAGAATTTGCTGGTATTTAATTGAATTCATTCTTCCCTCTACCAGTAATTGTTCCCCGTGCCACTGGCTGCAACACAAGCCCAAAGCATGATCGATCCACCCCCGTGCTTAACAGTTGGAGAGGGGTTCTTTTCATGAAATTCTGCACCCTTTTTTCTCCAAACATACCTTTGCTCATTGCGGCCAAAAAGTTCTATTCAAAAGGTTCTAAGGAACATCTAAACAAGCCTGATGCATTTTGGAAACATATCCTGTGGACTGATGAAGTTAAAATAGAACTTTTTGGCCGCAATGAGCAAAGGTATGAAGATGAAAAGAGGATCCCCCAAAATCCCCCAAACAAGAACTGAAAGACTCTTACCTGGCTACAGAAAGCGTTTACAAGATGTGAAACCTGCCAAAGGGGGTACTGACCATGCAGGGTGCCCAAACTTTTGCTTTGGGCCCTTTTTCTTTTTTTGTTATTTTGAAACTGTAAAAGATGGAAATAAAAAAGTTTTCTTGCTTAAAATATTAAAGAAATGTGTCACCTTTAACTTTATGCCTTTTGGAAATCAGGTCATCTTTTACTCGCTTAGCTATTCACAGTAACAGAAATTTTGACCGGGGTGCCCAATCTTTTGCATACCACTGTATCTAATGTGTCCTTTTCCCCCTCTGGGTGGAGAATTCCAGAGATTTCCCCTCCTTCTGTGAGAAGAACCCCAGTTTTAAATGTCCATCCATTGATCATGGATCTCCTCATACAAGACTCTTCCGCTGATGGAAATATCTCCACATCTCCCCTGTCATGTCCCTTCAGGGTCTGAAGTTCTTCAGTACGGTCACCCTTCCTTTTGTGTCCTCCAAGGACTGCAGCTCTAACCCACATGCCCTGTTTAGAGCAGACATTGCTCTGATTCCAGGAATTAACCTGGTGAGTCTGCTCTGAACTGCCTCCATTGTAAGCATATATCCTGCCTTTGCATGATGGGACCGAACACCTCATCGATTCCTGTTGTCATCTCAAGCTTCGGGGAGATCACCCAACTCCCCGGGAAGGAAACCCAGTTCTGTGCTTTCTCCAAAGTCAACGTCTTTTTCCCCAGGTTGGAACTGGGGCAGTACTGTGGGATGGTCACACTGTCAGAGGGGTGGTACTGAGGGAGAGTCACACTGTGGGAGAGGTGTTATTGAGGGAGAGTCACTCTGTGGGAGGGGTGGTATTGAGGGAGGGTCACACTGGGAGGGGTGGTACTGAGGGAGAGTCACACTGTGGGAGGGGTGATTCTGAGGAAGGGTCACACTGTGGGAGAGGTGTTATTGAGGGTGAGTCACTCTGTGGGAGGGGGTGGTACTGAGGGAGGGTCACACTGTGGGACGGGTGGTACTGAGGGAGGGTCACACTGGGAGGGGTGGTACTGAGGGAGGGTCACACTGTGGGAGGGGTGGTACTGAGGGAGGGGTCACACTGTGGGAGGGTGGTACTGAGAGAGAGTCACACCGTGGGAGGGGTGGTACTGAGGGAGGGTCGTACTGAGGGAGGGTCGTACTGAGGGAGGGTCACACTGTGGGAGGGTCACACTGTGGGAGGGTGGTATTGAGTGAGGGTCACACTGTGTGAGGGGTGGTACTGAGGGAGAGTCACACTGTGGGAGGGTGGTATTGAGTGAGGGTCACACTGTGTGAGGGGTGGTACTGAGGGAGAGTCACACTGTGGGAGGGGTGGTACTGAGGGAGGGTTACACTGGGAGGGGTGGTACTGAGGGAGGGTCACACTGTGGAAGGGTGGTACTGAGGGAGAGTCACACTGTGGGAGGGGTGGTACTGAGGGAGGGTCACACTGGGAGGGGTGTTACTAAGGGAGGGTCACACTGTGGGAGGGGTGGTACTGAGGGAAGGTCACACTGTGGGTGGGTGGTACTGAGGGAGGAGTGGTACTGAGGGAGGGTCACACTGGGAGGGGTGGTACTGAGGGAGGGTCACACTGGGAGGGGTGGTACTGAGGGAGGGTGGTATAGGTGGGTGGTGTTGGGGAAATAATAGGAGTTTCTCACCGTCCTGCTCGTTTTCCTCCTAGCAGCCAGAACGGGAAGTGATGAGGCACTGGCAAATGGTGGACACCCCCAGCAGACTCTCTCCCTACCGTCTTCCCGTCATCAACAACTACGTGACTCCTGTCCCCCCGTCCCTCCGCCCATGGGAGAAGAGCACCTTTAGCAGAGGACGCCGGCTACGTGCACCCACCACGTCCCACACCCCAGCCAGCTCCGCTCAAAAGGTAGAGAACGGCGGGGGCTCAGGGCACTGCCATCGTCCATTAGGATGTATGTTGCCACCAGTTGAGCTCACCACTTGCTGTGGGACAGGCTGGGGCATCAGCAGGAGCCATAGATATGGTGGTGGGCTTCACACTCCTGGGCAGGCACAGACTGCTGAGGTGTTTCCTCTGCCGGGGCAAGTAGTGAGAAGAATAGCTGGGCCGGTGTGGAGGTGTCGGAGGGGAGAATGACTGTCGGAATCAGTTTAATAACACTGGCATATGTTGTAAAATTTGTTATTTTGGGGCAGTACAGTGCAATATAGAATAAAAAGCTATAAATCACAGTAAAAACTGTATAAAAAACCAGTGATGCAAAAAGAGAGGAAAAGCTAGTGAAGCAGTGTTCATTGTGCATTCAGAAATGCAATGGCGGAGGGGTACAGACTGTGGGAGGGGTTCATACTATGAGGGGTTGGCGTTTCAGACAAGATGTACAGCAAACAGCTGCTTCCCCCCTCCACTTTCTGCCTAATAAGGGGGGTGGGGTACTGGTGATCAGAGACGCTGGATCTTGGTGTGGGAGAGGGAATTCAGGTTAAATATCCTCAGCCTATTGAATATTGAAGAACCTGGACAGAGTGGATGTGAGAGAGCCTCGGACCAGAGGGTACAGCCTCAGAACTGAGGGACAACCATTTGGAACAGATGAGGAATTTGTTCAGCCAGAAGGAGGTGAATCTGTGAAATTTGTTGTTATAGACGACTGTGGAGGCCAAGTCTTTGGGTATATTTAAAGATGGAGGTTGACAGGTTCTTAATTAGTCAGGGTGTTAAAGGTTACAGGGAGAAGGCAGGAGAATGGGGTTGAAGGGGATAATAAATTTGTCATGATCGAATGGCGGTCTAGACTCAATGGGCCGAATGGGCTGTCTACTTCGATGTCTTCTGGTCTTCAGTCGGCAGTTAGTGGGAGCTTGAAGTCCCTGTGGGAGAGCCTGGTGGGGAGATTGGTGGGAGAACGGTGGGTGATGGAAATGGGAAGGTCCAGTGGGTGGGGCTGGCTGTGAGTGGCGAGTGGGAGCAGGAGGGCTGGCTCTGAACTGAAGCAAGTTCACTGACTGAAGATAAACTCTCCCTGTACATCTGTGGCCAGTATACAACCGATGGGCTGAAGAGCCTCCTTGTCTGCTTTCCTGGGCCAAGTGGCCACTCACACTCCTCGCTACCAGACCGGCTGAACCCCCCCCCCACCACCTTTATCCGGCCTGTCACTGCCCCTCCCATTGATCAGAGGGATGAGCTCTCATGATCCTTGTACATGAAGTGTTGGATACGGAGTCACACTGCATCAAGACAGGCTCTTCAGCCCATCGAGTTTGTGCCGACCATCAGCAACCCAGTTCTGCCAATTGTTGGCCCCATTGCTCAGAACCTTTCGCACAATGTTTGCACATGTCAATTACAACTCACCCCAGCCTCCCGTTTTCCAGCCGCTCCTAACTTTCCTCATGGTTACAAATTTCTAGTCCCCATAAACCCCCTCTGCCCTTCTGTAGCTGCCTGTTATTGCCCTCCTAGCCATTGAGCACATCCACATGAAATGTTGTCGTAGAAAAGCCACATCCATCTTCAGAGATCCCCACCATCCAGGCCATGCCCTTTTCTCACTGCTGCCATCGTGGTTGGTACAGGAGCCTCCGGACTCTCACCACCAGGTTCAAGAACAGTTACTACCCCTCAACCATCAGGATCTTGATCAAAACAGGATAATCACACTTAACTTCACTTGCCCCGTCATTGAAATGTTCCCACAACCAACTATATCACTTTCAATGACTCTTTGTCTCTTAATCTCATGTTCTCAGTATTTAGTGCTATTTGTTTAGATTAGTAGTTTGTTGTCTTCTGCACTCTGGTTGATCTTTCATTGATCCTGTTACAGTTACTATTCTATCGATTTGCCCACAGGAAAATGAATCTCAGGGTTGTATATTGTGACAATTATGTACTTTGATAATAAAATTTACATTGAATTTTTGAATTTTGAACCCCCCCCGCCAGACTCTACCTCGACCACACATTGGGGAAATATTACAGCAGCCATTTAACCAGCTGAACCACATGTCTTTGGGAAGTGGGAGGGAACTGGAGCATCCAGGGGAACCACATGGTCACGGAGCACATGCAAACTCCTCGCTGGCAGTGCCAGAGGTCAGGTCTCTGGGGCTGTGAGGCAGTGGTTCTACCTGCTGTACTGTCCCTGTGATGTCTGGCTGAACTGGCTGGTTTATTCCCTGCAGGGTGTGGGTAGTGAGTTTGTACCCCTGAGCCTGCTGCAACTGGCGGATGCTGCTGCAGGCTGGTCCCTCCCATGGCTCCAGCTGATTGGTCACTGTGGCTGTTGCAGGAAGTCCCAAGGTGGCGTCGCTCTGCGGGAGTGCACAGCAATGTGGTAGTGACGATGGTGTACCGTGGCAAGAGACTGCACCTCTCCTATGACCGGGCTGATGCGAGGGACGAGGTCAAGGTTCATCAGCAGCATTGCGGTGGAGAAAACCTCTGCGTCTTCAAGGGGAAGCTGATGGAAGCAGGTGGGTGTGACACGGGGATCTGCTGTCACACTGACCAGTGGCGATATTATCCCAGGGACACCACCTCAACCTGTCTGTATCCCTCAAACACCCAGCAGGAATAGGCCACTCGGCCCCTTTAGACTGTCCCACCATTCAGACTTCCTTGTGACCTCACCTATTCATGTCGTTTACCCAGCCAATAATAAATCAGCCATGATGGAGGGAACAACAGATTTGATGAACCAAATGGCCTAATTCTGCTCATATGTCTTATGACCGGTCAGGGTGGTAGGGAGGGGCTGTGGGTCTGCTGTGAGGAACTCTGGGGAGCACTGTGCCATAAACATTAGGAGCTCAATTTAAATTTCAAGTTTAATTATTATTCAATTGTACAGAAATATAGCCAAAGGAAATGGTGTTCTTCTGGGGCCAAAGCGCAAAACACATTACCCAATGCACACTGCACAGAGCATAAATTAGCACATGTGGTTCCAATTTCACGTATGGTTGGGATTTCTCCCTCCGTTCACAGAGCGGTTCGAGTTTGTGTCACGGAGACATGCTGGCTTCCCGTTCAGCCTCACCTTCTTCCTGAATGGCCTTCAGGTGGACCGGCTCAGCTCCTGCTGTGAGTTCCGGCACCACAGGGGCTCCCGGCTCGGGGGGAGGCATCCCCACTTCACCATCCTGTCAGTGCAGGGCGCCACCCCCTGCTACAGGTGAGTGGGCACAGGGCAGGGGGTGGGGTCACACTGAACTACAGGTGAGTGGGCACAGGGCCGGGGCTGGGGTCACACTGTACTACAGGTGGGTGGGCACAGAGCCAGGGGTGGGGTCACACTGTACTACAGGTGAGTGGGCACAGGGCCGGGGCTGGGGTCACACTGTACTACAGGTGGGTGGGCACAGAGCCAGGGGTGGGGTCACACTGTACTACAGGTGGGTGGGCACAGGGCCAGGGGTGGGTTCACACTGTACTACAGGTGGGTGGGCACAGGACCAAGGGACGGGTTCACACTGAACTACAGGTGAGTGGGCACAGGGCCAGGGATGGGTTCACACTGTACTACAGGTGAGTGGGCACAGGGCCGGGGGTGGGGTCACACTGTACTACAGGTGGGTGGGCACAGGGCCAGGGGTGGGTTCACACTGTACTACAGGTGAGTGGGCACAGGACCAAGGGACGGGTTCACACTGAACTACAGGTGAGTGGGCACAGGGCCAGGGATGGGTTCACACTGAACTACAGGTGAGCGGGCACAGGGCCTGGGATGGGTTCACACTGAACTACAGGTGAGTGGGCACAGGGCCAGGGATGGGTTCACACTGTACTACAGGTGAGTGGGCACAGGGCCTGGGATGGGTTCACACTGAACTACAGGTGAGTGGGCACAGGGACAGGGACGGCTTCACACTGTACTACAGGTGAGCGGGCACAGGTCCAGGGATGGGTTCACACTGAACTACAGGTGAGTGGGCACAGGGCCAGGGATGGGTTCATACTGTACTACAGGTGAGTGGGCACAGGGCCTGGGATGGGTTCAGACTGTACTACAGGTGAGCAGGCACAGGCCCAGGGATGGGTTCACACTGTACTACAGGTGAGTGGGCACACGGCCAGGGATGGGTTCATACTGTACTACAGGTGAGTGGGGATAGGGACGGGTTCACACTGTACTACAGGTGAGCAGGCACAGGCCCAGGGACGGGTTCACACTGAACTACAGGTGAGTGGGCACAGGGCCGGGGGTGGGGTCACACTGAACTACAGGTGAGTGGGCACAGGGTCAGGGACGGGTTCACACTGAACTACAGGTGAGTGGGCACAGGACCAGGGGATGGGTTCACACTGAACTACAGGTGAGTGGGCACAGGGACAGGGACGGCTTCACACTGTACTACAGGTGAGCGGGCACAGGTCCAGGGATGGGTTCACACTGAACTACAGGTGAGTGGGCACAGGGCCAGGGATGGGTTCATACTGTACTACAGGTGAGTGGGCACAGGGCCTGGGATGGGTTCAGACTGTACTACAGGTGAGTGGGCACAGGGCCTGGGATGGGTTCACACTGTACTACAGGTGAGTGGGCACAGGACCAGGGGGTGGGTTCACACTGAACTACAGGTGAGTGGGCACAGGGCTAGGGGTGGGTTCAGACTGTACTACAGGTGAGTGGGCACAAGGGCAGGTATGGGTTCACACTGAACTACAGGTGAGTGGGCACAGGGTCAGGGACGGGTTCACACTGAACTACAGGTGAGTGGGCACAGGACCAGGGGATGGGTTCACACTGAACTACAGGTGAGTGGGCACAGGGCCAGGGATGGGTTCACACTGAACTACAGGTGAGTGGGCACAGTGCCAGGGATGGGTTCACACTGTACTACAGGTGAGTGTGCACAGGGCCGGGGGTGGGGTCACACTGTACTACAGGTGAGTGGGCACAGGGCCAGGGGTGGGGTCACACTGTACTACAGGTGAGTGGGCACAGGGCCAGGGATGGGTTCACACTGAACTACAGGTGAGTGGGCACAGGGCCTGGGACGGGTTCACACTGTACTACAGGTGAGTGGGCACAGGGACAGGGACGGCTTCACACTGTACTACAGGTGAGCGGGCACAGGCCCAGGGATGGGTTCACACTGTACTACAGGTGAGTGGGCACACGGCCAGGGATGGGTTCATACTGTACTACAGGTGAGTGGGGACAAGGCCGGGGGTGGGGTCACACTGAACTACAGGTGAGTGGGCACAGGGCTAGGGGTGGGTTCAGACTGTACTACAGGTGAGTGGGCACAGGGCCAGGTGTGGGTTCAGACTGAACTACAGGTGAGTGGGCACAGGGCCAGGGACGGGTTCACACTGAACTACAGGTGAGTGGGCACAGGGCCAGGGGTGGGTTCAGACTGTACTACAGGTGAGTGGGCACAGGGCCAGGTGTGGGTTCACACTGAACTACAGGTGAGTGGGCACAGGACCAGGGGATGGGTTCACACTGAACTACAGGTGAGTGGGCACAGGGCCAGGGATGGGTTCACACTGAACTACAGGTGAGTGGGCACAGGACCAGGGGATGGGTTCACACTGAACTACAGGTGAGTGGGCACAGGGACAGGGACGGCTTCACACTGTACTACAGGTGAGCGGGCACAGGTCCAGGGATGGGTTCACACTGAACTACAGGTGAGTGGGCACAGGGCCAGGGATGGGTTCATACTGTACTACAGGTGAGTGGGCACAGGGCCTGGGATGGGTTCAGACTGTACTACAGGTGAGTGGGCACAGGGCCTGGGACGGGTTCACACTGTACTACAGGTGAGTGGGCACAGTGCCAGGGATGGGTTCACACTGTACTACAGGTGAGTGGGCACAGGGCCGGGGGTGGGGTCACACTGTACTACAAGTGAGTGGGCACAGGACCAGGGGTGAGTTCACACTGAACTACAGGTGAGTGGGCACAGTGCCAGGGATGGGTTCACACTGTACTACAGGTGAGTGGGCACAGGGCCGGGGCTGGGGTCACACTGTACTACAGGTGGGTGGGCACAGAGCCAGGGGTGGGGTCACACTGTACTACAGGTGGGTGGGCACAGGGCCAGGGGTGGGTTCACACTGTACTACAGGTGGGTGGGCACAGGACCAAGAGACGGGTTCACACTGTACTACAGGTGAGTGGGCACAGGGCCAGGGATGGGTTCACACTGTACTACAGGTGAGTGGGCACAGGGCCGGGGGTGGGGTCACACTGTACTACAGGTGGGTGGGCACAGGGCCAGGGGTGGGTTCACACTGTACTACAGGTGAGTGGGCACAGGACCAAGGGACGGGTTCACACTGAACTACAGGTGAGTGGGCACAGGGCCAGGGATGGGTTCACACTGTACTACAGGTGAGTGGGCACAGGGCCTGGGATGGGTTCAGACTGTACTACAGGTGAGCAGGCACAGGCCCAGGGATGGGTTCACACTGTACTACAGGTGAGTGGGCACACGGCCAGGGATGGGTTCATACTGTACTACAGGTGAGTGGGGATAGGGACGGGTTCACACTGTACTACAGGTGAGCAGGCACAGGCCCAGGGACGGGTTCACACTGAACTACAGGTGAGTGGGCACAGGGCCGGGGGTGGGGTCACACTGAACTACAGGTGAGTGGGCACAGGGTCAGGGACAGGTTCACACTGAACTACAGGTGAGTGGGCACAGGACCAGGGGATGGGTTCACACTGAACTACAGGTGAGTGGGCACAGGGACAGGGACGGTTTCACACTGTACTACAGGTGAGCGGGCACAAGTCCAGGGATGGGTTCACACTGAACTACAGGTGAGTGGGCACAGGGCCAGGGATGGGTTCATACTGTACTACAGGTGAGTGGGCACAGGCCCTGGGATGGGTTCAGACTGTACTACAGGTGAGTGGGCACAGGGCCTGGGATGGGTTCACACTGTACTACAGGTGAGTGGGCACAGGACCAGGGGATGGGTTCACACTGAACTACAGGTGAGTGGGCACAGGGCTAGGGGTGGGTTCAGACTGTACTACAGGTGAGTGGGCACAAGGGCAGGTATGGGTTCACACTGAACTACAGGTGAGTGGGCACAGGGTCAGGGACGGGTTCACACTGAACTACAGGTGAGTGGGCACAGGACCAGGGGATGGGTTCACACTGAACTAAAGGTGAGTGGGCACAGGGCCAGGGATGGGTTCACACTGAACTACAGGTGAGTGGGCACAGTGCCAGGGATGGGTTCACACTGTACTACAGGTGAGTGTGCACAGGGCCGGGGGTGGGGTCACACTGTACTACAGGTGAGTGGGCACAGGGCCAGGGGTGGGGTCACACTGTACTACAGGTGAGTGGGCACAGGGCCAGGGATGGGTTCACACTGAACTACAGGTGAGTGGGCACAGGGCCTGGGACGGGTTCACACTGTACTACAGGTGAGTGGGCACAGGGACAGGGACGGCTTCACACTGTACTACAGGTGAGCGGGCACAGGCCCAGGGATGGGTTCACACTGTACTACAGGTGAGTGGGCACACGGCCAGGGATGGGTTCATACTGTACTACAGGTGAGTGGGGACAAGGCCGGGGGTGGGGTCACACTGAACTACAGGTGAGTGGGCACAGGGCTAGGGGTGGGTTCAGACTGTACTACAGGTGAGTGGGCACAGGGCCAGGTGTGGGTTCAGACTGAACTACAGGTGAGTGGGCACAGGGTCAGGGACGGGTTCACACTGAACTACAGGTGAGTGGGCACAGGACCAGGGAATGGGTTCACACTGAACTACAGGTGAGTGGATACAGGGCCAGGGATGGGTTCACACTGAACTACAGGTGAGTGGGCACAGGGCCAGGGACGGGTTCACACTGAACTACAGGTGAGTGGGCACAGGGCCAGGGGTGGGTTCAGACTGTACTACAGGTGAGTGGGCACAGGGCCAGGTGTGGGTTCACACTGAACTACAGGTGAGTGGGCACAGGACCAGGGGATGGGTTCACACTGAACTACAGGTGAGTGGGCACAGGGCCAGGGACGGGTTCACACTGAACTACAGGTGAGTGGGCACAGTGCCAGGGGTGGGTTCAGACTGTACTACAGGTGAGTGGGCACAGGGCCTGGGATGGGTTCAGACTGTACTACAGGTGAGTGGGCACAGGGCCTGGGACGGGTTCACACTGTACTACAGGTGAGTGGGCACAGGACCAGGGGATGGGTTCACACTGAACTACGGGTGATTGGGCACAGGGCTAGGGGTGGGTTCAGACTGTACTACAGGTGAGTGGGCACAAGGGCAGGTGTGGGTTCACACTGAACTACAGGTGAGTGGGCACAGGGTCAGGGACGGGTTCACACTGAACTACAGGTGAGTGGGCACAGTGCCAGGGATGGGTTCACACTGTACTACAGGTGAGTGGGCACAGGTCTGGGTGTGGGGTCACACTGCACTACAGGTGAGTGGGCACAGGGACAGGGACGGCTTCACACTGTACTACAGGTGAGCAGGCACAGGCCCAGGGATGGGTTCACACTGTACTACAGGTGAGTGGGCACACGGCCAGGGATGGGTTCATACTGTACTACAGGTGAGTGGGGACAGGGACGGGTTCACACTGTACTACAGGTGAGCGGGCACAGGCCCAGGGACGGGTTCACACTGATCTACAGGTGAGTGGGCACAGGGCCTGGGACGGGTTCACACTGTACTACAGGTGAGTGGGCACAGGGCCTGGGACGGGTTCACACTGTACTACAGGTGAGTGGGCACAGGGACAGGGACGGCTTCACACTGTACTACAGGTGAGCAGGCACAGGCCCAGGGATGGGTTCACACTGTACTACAGGTGAGTGGGCACACGGCCAGGGATGGGTTCATACTGATCTACAGGTGAGTGGGCACAGGGCCTGGGACGGGTTCACACTGAACTACAGGTGAGTGGGCACAGGACCAGGGGATGGGTTCACACTGAACTACAGGTGAGTGGGCACAGGGCCAGGTGTGGTTTCACATTGAACTACAGGTGAGTGGGCACAGGGCCAGGGACGGGTTCACACTGAACTACAGGTGAGTGGGCACAGGGCCCGGGGTGGGTTCACACTGAACTACAGGTGGGTGGGCACAGGGCCAGGGATGGGTTCACACTGAACTACAAGTGAGTGGGCACAGTGCCAGGGATGGGTTCAGACTGTACTACAGGTGAGTGGGCACAGGGCCTGGGACGGGTTCACACTGTACTACAGGTGTGTGGACACAGGGCCTGGGAGGGTTCACACTGTACTACAGGTGAGTGGGCACAGTGCCAGGGATGGGTTCACACTGTACTACGGGTGAGTGGGCACAGGACCAGGGGACGGGTTAACACTGTACTACAGGTGAGTGGGTACAGGGCCAGGGACGGATTCAGACTGTACTACAGGTGAGTGGGGACAGGGACGGGTTCATACTGTACTACAGGTGAGTGGGCACAGGTCTGGGTGTGGGTTCACACTGTACTACAGGTGAGTGGGCACAGGGCCTGGAACGGGTTCACACTGGACTACAGGTGAGTGAGCACAGGACCAGGGGTGGGTTGGCATAGTGCTACAGGTGGGTGGGCACAGGGCAGAGAAGGGGGTGGATTCATGGATGCCCCCCCACTGTGGGGATATGGGGTAAGGAAAGGAGTCCAACTGCTCTAGGAGAGCGGAAGGGTCACCTGCTACAGGTGGGTGGTTGTGGAAGAGGTACAACCTGGTAGTGGGCTCGGTGGGAGGGGAGTGGGTCGTAATATGCTCCATTTGTGTGTGGATGGTATGGGGAGGTCACACACTGCTACATGTGGGTGAGGACAGGGACTGGGTGGGGTGAAACCCTGCTATAGGGGGAGCGGGGTCTGAAGCATTAAAAGGTATTGGTCTGACCACACTTGGAGTTTTGTAACCCCTTATCTTGGGCCCCTTAGAAAAGCTGTGTTGGCATTGGGGAGTGTCCAAAGAGGGTTGACATGGATGATTCCAGGAATGAAAAGGTCACATATGAGGCTGTGGGTCTGTACTTACTGGAGTTAAAGAATGAGAGGGGGCTCTTCTTGAAATCTATCGAATGTTGACAGGGCTAGACACAGTGGATGTGGAGACAATGTTTTCTATCGTGAGTGAATCTAGGACCAGAGGGCACAGCCTCAGAAAAGAGGGACATCCATTTTGGACAGAAATGTAGAGAAATTTGTTTAGCCAGAGGGTGGTGTATCTGTGAAATTCATTGCCAAAGAACGGTGTGGAGACCAAGACATTGGGAATATTTAATGTGGAGGTTGATTGGTTATAGAGAATGGGTATGAGCAGGATTTAAATCAGCCTTGATGGAATAGCAGAGCAAACTCGATAGGCTAGATTGCCTAATCTGCTCCTATGTCTTGTGAACTATGGGACAGGGGAAGCTACAGATAGGTGGGAGGTGGTGGTGAGACAGACCCTCTCACATCATGTGCCAGGTTTGGGTGCAGAGGGAGGGTGGTGTCTGTGAATTGGGATAGCACTGGGTCTGCGAGCGTGGGGGAACAGTATGGGATGGATGGGTGAGATGGAACGGGGTTCAGAAATTAGCTGGGGCCCATGGGATGTTTTTAGTCCCTTATCTCTCAGGAGCTGTGAGCTGGAGTGTCAGTCGGTCATTATGGTCTAGTTTTGGGACAGCCTACCCCCCGGGGTGGCCTGAGGGCTCAGGGCAGTTCTGGTCGGTGTGGCTTGTGGGTGAGGGATTGTTTTAATGGAAGGTTTGGAAATAATGAAATACTCGCCCCCACCCCCGTGACTCAGTAACTGGTGGGTGACCACCCTGGTCTCTCTGCAGGTGCATCATTGCCACTGGTCTGGACAAGAAGCCGTCGCCACCCCCAAAGCTAGCAAAGGAGGACGGCGGACAGGGCAGAGAGAGCATGAAGCCAGGATCAGCAAAGCCCAACAGAGGGGTCCGCACAGTCAGGACAGCGGAGAACCTGCAGAGTGGAGCAGTTGCCAGCGCAACTGTGTCGGAACGGGACGGAATGGACGAGGACCAGGAAATGTCAGAATGCCATGGAGCCCTGGGGCAAGGTTGGTCCAGGGACTGTGTCCCTATCCCTGTCTGCACTCAGCCCCTCTCCCTCTCCCCAGGTCTGTTTCCCTCCTCTCCTCCCCAGGCTTGCACACAAAACTGTACACCTCCTGCTCCTCTCTCCCTCTTCCCCTGTTTCCTCTCTCCTTCACCTCCCACATCTCTATCCAGGTCTGAACTCTGCTCTCCCAACTCTTCCTGTGTCTCCTATTTCCCCTTCCCGGCCTCAACCGGAGTCTGCTCTCAGTCACCTGGTACTGCTTGCCCAGGGTCCTGACCAAGGGTCTCGGTCCGAAACGTTGACTGTACCTCTTCCTAGAGATGCTGCCTGGCCTGCTGCGTTCACCAGCAACTTTGATGTGTGTTGCTTGAAATTCCAGCATCTGCAGAATTCCTGTTGTTTGTGTGATTAGTGTCCTGAGCTGTGTGTGATTCAATGCAAGGAGTATCGAGGGAAAGGCAGGTGAGCACAGGATATGGATCAACACTTGGAATTCTGATGTTATCGCCATTAGTGAGATTTGGTTGTAGGAGGGGCAGGACTGGCAGCTCCATATTCCGGAGTTTGGTTGTTTTAGACGTGACAGAGCAGGAAGGATTAAACGAGTAGGGATGATTTTACCAGTCAGGGAAAATGTTACGGCAGTGCTTCATCAGGATAGACTGGAGAACTCGTCGAGTGAGGCAATATGGGTGGAATTGAGGAATAAGAAGGGTATGACCGCATTAATGCAGCCATATTACAGACCACCCAACAATCCGAGGGATTAGGGGAACAAATTTGTAAAGAGATTGCAGACTGATGCAAGAAACATCAGGTTGTTATAGAGGGTGATTTTAACTTTCCACATATTGACTGGGACTCCCATACTGTAAAAGGACTAGATGGGTTAGAGTTTGTCAAATGTGTTGAGAAAAGTTTCCTTGATCAGTATGTAGAAGTCCCAACAAAAGCGTGTGTGATACTGGATCCGCTGTCAGGGAACCCTTGCAATCCTTTTGCTCTTAACATATCTGTAGAATCCTTCAGGATTCCCCTTCACCTTGAATGCCAGAGCAACTTCGTGCCTTCTTTGTGTTCACTCGCAACCTAATTTGTTCCTAGCTGCACCTCCTTTTTTTTTCTCTTAACCAGGGCCTCAATATCTCTTGAAAATGAAGGTCCCCCATATCCGTTAACTTTACTTTTTATTCTGACAGACACACACCTCGCTTTTGAAGGCCTCCATCTTACGAAGTACACCATTGCCAGAAAATAGCCTGTCTCAAATCTACACTTGCCGGATATATTTCTGCTACCATCAGAATTGGCCTTTCTCCCATTCAGAATCCCAACCCAGAGACCAGACCAATCTTTTTCCATATTTACTTTAAGGTAGTAAATTGGATTAGACATTGGCTTTGTGGGAGAAGCCAGGGAGTGGTCGTAGATGATTGCCTCTCTGACTGGGGAAAGTGACTAGTGGTGTGCCGCAGGGATCAGTGCTGGGTCCATTGTTGTTTGTCATCTACAGATGATCTGGATGATAATGTAGTTAACTGGATCAGCAAATTTGCAGATAACACCAAGATTGGAGGTGTAGTGGACAATGAGGGAGGTTATCATGGTTTGCAAAGGGATCTGCATCAGCTGGAATAATGGGCTGAAAAATTGCGGATGGAGTTTAATGCAGACAAGTGAGGTTTTGCACTTTGGGAGGACCAGCCAGGATAGGTCTTACACAGTGAACAGACGGTAGGATTCTGAGGAGTGCGGTAGAACAAGGGGATCGGGGAATGCAGGTACATAATTCATTGAAAGTGATGTCACTTGTAGATAGGGTCATAAAGCTTTTGCCACATTGGCCTTCATAAATCAACATATTGAGTACAGGAGATGGATGTTATGTTGAAGTTGTATAAGACATTTGAGGCCTAATTTGGAGTATTGTGTGCAGTTTTGGTCACCTACCCACAGGAAAGATGTAAGCAAGGTGGAAGAGTATAGAGAAAATTTACAAGGATGTTGCCGGGTCTGGAGAACCCCAGTTAAAGGAAAGACTGAATAGGCGAGGACTGTATTCCTTAGAACAGAAGACTGAGAGGGGATTTGATAGGGGTATACAAAATTATGAGGGGTATAGATAGGGAAAAATGCAATCAGGCTTTTTCCACTGAGGTTGGGTGGGACTACAACCAGAGGGCATGGGTTAAGAGTAAAAGGTGAAAAGATTAAGGAGAACGAGGGGAAACTTCTTCACTCAGAGGGTTGTGAGAGTGTGGAATGGGTTCCAGCACAAATGGTGTGTGCGAGTTCAATATCAACGTTTAAGAGAAGTTTGGAGAGGTACAAAGATGGTAGAGGTATGGAGGGCTATGGTCCTGGTGCAGGTCGATGGAAATGGGCAATTTAAATGGTTTGGCATGAACCGGATGGGCCGAAGGGTCAGTTTCTGTGCTGTACTTCTCAATGACGCTGACTCTGTCTGGGTCAGGGGGTGAAATCTGGGGGGGGGGGAGCTAATGGAAATTGGCTAATGAAATAGGGTCAATGTAGGATTGAATCAGAAACAGGTTTAATATCACTGGCATACTATATGCCATGAGATCTGTTATTTTGCAGCAGCAGTACATTGCAATACATAATGTTTTTTAGCTACAAATTACAATATATATAAAAAATTAAATTAAGGAAGCAGTGCAAAAAGTATTGAGGTGGTGTTCATGGGTTCACTGTCCATTCAGAAACCTGACGGCGGAGGCGACAAAGTTTTTCCTAAGTGTGTGTCTTTCGGCTCCTGTACCACCTCCCCCATTGGTAGCAATAAGAAGAGGGCACGTTCTGGGTGATGGAGGACCTCAATGATGGATGCTGCCTTTTTGAAGCACCGCCTTTTGAGGGTGTCCACGATGTTGGGGAGACTAGTGCCCGTGATGGAGCTGGCTGAGTTTACAACTCTCTGTAGCTTTTTCCGTTGGCCACCATCCCAGAGTGTGATCCAACCAGTCAGAATGCTGTCCATGGTACACCTGTAGACACACCGAGTCTCCTCAAACCCCTTATGCAATATAGTCCCTGTCATGTAATTGCATCAATAAGTCAGGCCCAGGGTAGGTCCTCAGGGATGTTGACATCCAGCAACTTGAAACTGCTCACCCCTTCCACTGCAGACACCTCTGAGGACTGGTTTGTGTTCTAATGACTCTCCCTTCCTGAAGTCCACAGTCATTTCCTGGTGTCAATCAATTTATTGCTGTCAATGGGCGGCGGATGTTCAGTCGGCCAAACGGCCTCTTTGTCTGCTTAATGACTCTGTCTGTACTACAGCTGCCACAGCCTCCCGGGACTGGCACTCACCAAACTCCGTGTGTCCAATAGAATACGCCGACGATTTTGAAGAGGATGCGGAGAGGCCAGGCAGGGAGGCAGAACCCTGTGGAGAGGGCAGAGAAGAGGCAGTGGGTGAAGGGGATGAGAGTGGCTCTGGCGAGGAGGGTCGTGACCAGGGATTGGCACGGGAGCATGAATTCAGCAACAGCCTCTCCGATGCAGAGAGTGAGGAAAGTTCAGGTGAGTCTGCCAGTGATTCCCACAGAGTGGTGGAAAAGTCACCAAATTGTCGGAAGAAAGTCGAAGTGTTGAGGATTGACGATATCGTACACGTCAAAATATTGTGTATATTTAATCCTACACCCCTCCCTGTCTCTGTAACCTCCGGCCCCTACACCCCTCCCTGTCTCTGTAACCCCCTCTGGCCCCTACACCCCTCCCTGTCTCTGTAACCCCCTCTGGCCCCTACACCCCTCCTTGTCTCTGTAACCTCCAGCCCCTACACCCCTCCCTGTCTCTGTGACCCCCTCTGGCCCCTGCACCCCTCCCTGTCTCTGTAACCCCCTCTGGCCCCTACACCCCTCCCTGTCTCTGTGACCCCCTCTGGCCCCCCTACACCCCTCCCTGTCTCTGTAACCCCCTTCAGCTCCTACTCCCTTCCCTGTCTCCATAAGATTATAAGCCTTACGAGCAGAATTAGGCCATTTTGCCCATTAAGTCCACTTCGCCATTTCTTCATGGCTGGTCCATTTCTCTCTCAGCCCCAATCTCCTGTCTCTTCCCCGTAACCCTTCATGTCCTGACTAATCAGGAATCTATCAACCTCCGCCTCGAATATACCTGATGACTTGGCTTCCATGGCTGCCTGTGGCAATGAATTACACAGATTTACCACTCTCTGGCCAAAGAGCTTCGTTCTAAATGGGCGTCCCTCTATTCCGATCTATCCCTCTATCCCTCTGGTCCTAGACTCCCCCACTATAGGAAACATCCTCTCCACATCACTCTATTGAGGCTGCTCACCATTCGATAGGGTTCAATGAGGTCACTCCTCATTCTAATGAATTTCAGTGAATACAGGCCCAGAGTCATCAAACGCTTCTCATAGGATAAGCCTTTCAATCCCGGAATCATTTCTGTGAACCTCCTTTGAGCCGTCTCCAATGTCGATACATCCTTTCTTACCTAAGGGGCCAAAAACTGATCACAGTACTGCAGGTGAGGCTTCACCAGTACTTTATAAAGCCTCTTCATTACCTCTTTTTTTTATATTCTAGTCCTTTCAAAATGAATGCTAACATCACATTGCCGCCTTCACCACAGATTCAACCTGCAAATTAACCTTTAGGGTATCCTGCACGAGGACTCTCAAGCCCCTTTGCACCTCAGAGTTTTTGGATTTTCTCTCCATTTTAGAAAATAGTCAACCCTTTTACTCCTTCTACCAAAGTACATGACATGCGCTTCCTGACATTGTATTCCATCTGCCATTTCTTTGCCCATTCTCCTAAACTAAGTTGTCTCTGCTTCCTCAAAACTACCTGCCCCTCCACCTATCTTTGCATTGTCTGCAAACTTGACCACAAAGCCATCAATTATATCATCCATATCACTGACGGATAATGTGAAAAGAGTGGTCCCAACGCCGACCTCTGTGTGAATGACACTTGTCACTGGCATCCAAACAAAAGGCTCCCTTTATTTCCATCTTTGCCTCCTGTTAATCAACCAATGGTCTATACATGTTAGAATCTTTCCTGTAATACTGTGGTCTATTAACCTTGTTAAGGGCCTTCTGAAAATCCAAGTACATAACAATCACCAAATTTAATTGCAA
The DNA here is from genome assembly GCF_030028105.1 of Mobula birostris. NCBI lineage: Eukaryota > Metazoa > Chordata > Chondrichthyes > Myliobatiformes > Myliobatidae > Mobula > Mobula birostris. The sequence goes on from NW_027278515.1 coordinate 70,325, forward strand.
CAGATTTATCAGGCAAGATTTTCCCTAAAGGAAACCATGCTGAGTTTGGCTCATAATTCCTTTTCTTCTGCCTCTCCCCTTTTGAAGAGTGGAGTGACATTTTTAATTTTCCAGTCCTCCAAAACCATGCCAGAGTCTATTGATTCTTGAAAGACCATTGAAAGACTGATGGCTCCATAATTCCTTCAGCCACCTCTTTCAGAGGGGTACACCATCTGGTCCAGGTGACTCACCTACCTTTAGACGTTTCAATTTCCCACACACCTTCTCCCCAGTAATGGCAAATCTTTTCACTACTGCCCCCTGACACTCTTGAACTTCCAGCATACTGCTAGTGTCTTCCACAGTGACAACTGATGCAAAATACTTACTAAGTTTGGCTGCCATTTTATTGTCCCCCAAACCTACCTCTCCAGTATAATTTTCCAGCTGTCCAATATCTACTCTCGTCTCTCTTTTATTCTTTATGTATCTGAAGAAACTTTTGGTATCCTCTTCAATATTAGTGGCTAGCTCACGTTCACATTCCATCCTTTCCTCCTTTATGACTTTTTGTTACCTTGTTAATTTTAAAAGCTTCCCAATCCTCTAACTTTCCACTAATTTTTGCTCTGTTATGTGCCCCCTCTTTGGCTTTTATGTTGGCTTCGACTGCCCTTGTCAGCCACAGTTATGTCATCCTGCCTTTAGAATACCGCTTCTTTGGGCTGTATCCATCCTATGCCTCCTGAATTGCTCCCAGAAACTCCAACCATTGTTGCTCTGCCATCATCCCCTTCCAATCAACATTGGGCAGCTCCTCTCTCGTGCCGCTGTAATTCCCTTTACTGATGCACCTTACTTTAGCATAACCCTCTCAAATTGCAGGGTGAATTCTATCATATGATGATGACTGTCTCTGAAGGGTTCCTTTACCTTAAGCTCTCTAATCAATTCCAGTTCATTACACAATGCCCAGTCTAAAATGGCAGATCCCCTAGTGGGCTCAACCATGGGCTGCTTTAAAAAACCACCTTGTAGGCATTCTACAAATTCTCCCTCTCGGACTTCAGCACCAACCTGATTTTTCCAAATCTACCTGCATATTGAAATCCCCCATGCTATCAAATGTTGCCCTTTTGGCATGCATTTTCCATCTCCCATTGTAATTTGTAGACCACATCTTTGCTGCTGTTCAGAGGTCTGTATGTGACTCCATCAAGGCCTTTTTGCCCTTGCAGTTCCTTAGCTCAACCCACAATGATTCAACACCTCTCTCTAATGATTTGATTTCATTTTTCACCAACAGAGCCACCCCGCCCCCTCTGCCTTCCTGTCTTCCCTTTCGATACAACCTGTATCCTTGGACTTTAAGCTTCCAGCTATAATCTTCTTTCAGACATGACTCGGTGATGCCCATAATGTCCTATCTGCCAATTTCTAACTACACAACAAGATCATCTTCCTTATTTCATATCCTGTGTGCATTAAAATATAACACTTTCAGTCCCTTATTTGCCGCCCTTTTTGGTTTTTATCCCCGTGTTGCACTGCAACTCATCTCACTGACTGCAATTTTGCCGGCTCATCTGCCTGTTCTTCCTGACAGTCTCACTACACACTGCCTCTGCTTGTATGCCCACTGCCCCATTCTGAGCCCGATCACTCAGTTTCCCATTCCTTTGCCAAATTAGTTTAAAAACTCCTCAGCAGTTCTAGCCAACCTGCCCACAAGGGTATTGGTCTCCCTCGGGTTCAGGTGTAACCCATACCTTTTGTATAGGTCATACCTTTCCCAGAAGAAATCCCAATGATCTAGACATTTGAACCCCTCGCCCTTTGCGCTAGTTTCTCAGCCATGCGTTCATCCTGTTCTTACCCTCACTGGCGCGTGGCATTGGCAGCAATCCAGAGATTATAACCCTGGAGTTTCTGCTTTCAGCTTTCTACCGAGCTCCCTAAGTTCTCTCTTCAGGCCCTCCTCGTCTTTCCTACCTATCTGATTAGTGTCAATTGGTACCAAAAGATGAGACTGCTCACCCTCCCTCTTTGGAATGCCATGGGCTCGATCTAAGACATCCCTGACCCTGGAGGGCAACATGCCACCTAGGTGTTTCTATCATGTCCACAAAATCTTCTCTCTATTCCTCTAACTATGCAATCTCCTATCACTACTGCAGTATTCCACCTGTCTTCTCATTTGAGTCATAGCACCAGACTTTCTGCCAGAGCCATTGCAGTGGCTCCCCCCTCAAGAGTATCCATAACAGTGTACTTTGTATTGAGGAGAATAGCCACAGGGTTACTCTGCATTGGCTGTCCGTTTCCTTCCCCTCTCCTGACAGTCATCCAGGTACCTGCCCCCCGAAACGAAGGGGTGACAACTTCCCTGTAGCTACCATCTATCGCCGCCTCAGATCCCTATATGAATGTCATTGAGCTGCTTTAAGGCCATGAGACAAAGGAGCAGAATTAGGCCATTTGGCCCATCGAGTCTACTCCACCACTCAATCATGGCTGATCCTTTTCTCCCCTCCTCAGACCCGCACCCCGCCCCCCACCCCGGACCTCTCCACGTAATCCTTGATGCCATGTCCAATCAAGAAAATAGCAAGCTCTGCCCTCCGCAGTTGCCAAAGGTAATAAACTCCACAAATTCATCACCTTCTGGCTAAAGAAATTTCTCTGCATCACTGTTTTAAATGGAGACCCCTCTACCCTGAGGCCATGCTCTCTCGTTCTAGACTCTCCCACCATGGGGAAACATCTTTTCCATGTCTACTCTCTCTAGGCCTTTCTATATTAGAAAGGCTTCAAGGAAATCCTCCCTCAACCTTCAAAGTTCCAGTGAGGCCAAGAGCCTCGTATGATAAACCTTTAATTCCCAGAATCATCTTTGTGAACCTCCTCTGAACCCTCTCCAATGCCAGCACATCTTTTTTAAGATGAGCCCAAAATGGTTCACAATATTCAAGGTGAGACCTCACCAGTGCCTTATAAAGCCTCAGCATCACATCCCTGCTCTTGTATTCCAGACCTCTTGAAATGATTGCTAAAATTGCATTCATCTTCCTCACCACTGACTCTACCTGCAAGTTAACCTTTAGGGTGTTCTGCACAAGGACTCCCAAGTCCTTGTGCAGATTCTTGGGTTTTCTCAAATAGTCTCCACATTTATTTCTACTATCAAAGTGCATGACCTTGCATTTTCCAACATTATATTTCATTTGCCACTCTCTTGCTCATTCTGTTAATCTGTCTAAATCCTTCTGCGGTTTGTGTGTTTCCTCAGCACTACCTGCCCCTCCACCAATCTTTGTATCGTCTGAAATCTTGGCAACAAAGCCATCCATTCCATCGTCTAAGTTATTGATATACAGCATAAAGAGAAGCAGTCCCAACACCAACCCCTGTGTAACACCACTACTCAGTGGCAGCCGACCAAAAAAGGATCCTTTTATTTTCACTATCATGTAGCCTCCAACCTGATGGCATGAACATTGACTTCTCTAACTTTCGCTAATGCCCCGCCTCCCCCTTGTACCCCATCAGTTATTTATTATATACACACATTCTTTCTCTCACTCTCTTTTTTCTCCCTCTGTCCCTCTGAATAGACCCCTTGCGCATCCTCTGGTTCCCCCCCCCCCCATCTTTCTCCCTGGGCCTCCTGTCCCATGATCCTCTCATATCCCTTTTGCCAATCACCTGTCCAGCTCTTGGCTCCATCCCTCCCCCTCCTGTCTTCTCCTATCATTTTGGATCTCCCCCTCCCCCTCCCACTTTCAAATCTCTTACTAGCTCTTCCTTCAGTTAGCCCTGATGAAGGGTCTCGGCCTGAAATGTCGACTGTACCTCTTCCTAGAGATGCTGCCTGGTCTGCTGCGTTCACCAGCAACTTTAATGTGTGTTGCTCTAACACTACCTCTTTCAGAACCCCAGGGTGCAGTTCATCTGGCACGGGTGACCTATGTACCCTTAGGTCTTTCAGATTTTTAAGCACCTTCTTTCTTGTTGTAGTATCTGTACTCACTTCTCTTCCTTCATGCACTACAACATCTGGCACACTGCTACTGTCTTCCACAGTGAAGACTGGTGCAAAATACTCATTTATTTCATCTGCCATCTCCTTGTCCCTCATTATTATTTTTCTGGCCTCATTTATTTTTCTTTATAAACAAAGCTAAATTCAGTTCTATCAGTATTACAGTGGACTAAAGGGAATTACAGAGGCAAGAGAGGGGAGTTGGCCGGAATTGATTGGAAAAGAACACTGGCAGGGATGACGGCAGAGCAGTAACAGCTGGAATTTCTGGAAAAAAATTTGGAAGGCACAGGATACATGTATCCATAAGAGAAAGAAGTATTCTAAAGAAAATATGACATTACTGTGGCTAACAAGAGAAGTCAGAGCCAACATAAAGAGAGAGCTTATAATCGAGCAAAAAATAATGGGAAGTTAGAAGATTGAGAAGCTTTTAAATACCAGGAAAAGGAGTCACTAAAGTAAAGATGGAATACAGAAGTTAGCCAGCCAATAATGACAAAGAGGATACCGGAAGTTTCTCGATAGAGGCAAGAGTGGATATGGAACCACTGGAAAATGATGCTGGAGAAGTAGTGATGGGGGACAAGGGAAATAGCGGATGAACTGAATGAGTATTTTGCATCAATCTTCACTGTGGAAGAACCTGGCAGTATGGTGGAAGTTCCAGGTGCCAGGGGCATGAAGTGTGTGAAGTTACCATAACTAGAGAGAAGGCTGTTGGGAAACTGAAGGGCCTGAAGGTAGATTAGTCACCTGGACCAGATGGTTTTCACCCTAGAGTTCTGAAAGACGTGGCTGAAGAGATTGTGGAGGCATTAGTAATGATCTTTCAAGAATCACTAGATTCTGGAATGGCTCCGGCTGATAGAAAAATTGCAAATGTCACTCCCTCCACTCTTCAAGAAGGGAGAGAGACTGAAGAAAGGAAACTATAGACCATTTAGTCTGACTCAGACCAAAAGATACAGCCTCAAGAGAGGGTCATCCCTTTAGAATGGAGATGAGGAGGAATTTCTTCAGCCAGAGAGTGGAGAATCTGTGGAATTCATTGCCACAAACAACTGTGCAGGCAAAGTCTTTACATATATTTAAGGAAGATGTTTATAGATTCTTGAGTGGTCAGGGCATGAAGATTGGGGACAAGGCAGGAGATTGTGGCTGAGAGAAAAAATGAATCAGCCATGATGAAATGGTGGAGTAGACTCAATGGGCCAAATGGCCTACTTCTGCTCCTAAATATTATGGTCTTAACACATTCTATGAGGACATGCAACCTCCTGAAAATCTGGTTATCCAGGAGGATGGTGGTCTCCCAAAGTTCCCACACCTCACACAAACGGTACAACAGTCATTCTCACTAACTGTGTACAACACAGCCCTGGAGCCACTCTCACTACACTAACTGTGTACAACACAGCCCTGGAGCCACTCGCACAGCACTAACTGTGTACAACACAGCCCTGGAGCCACTCTCACGAACTGTGTACAACACAGCCCTGGAGCCACGCTCACTAACTGTGTACAACACAACTCTCGAGCCACTCTCACTGCACTAACTGTGTACAACACTGCTCTAGAGTCACTCTCCTTAACTGTGTACAACATAGCCCTGGAGTCACTCTCACTAACTGTGTACAACACAGTCCTCGAGCCACACTCACTGCACTAACTGTGTACAACACAGCCCTCGAGCCACTCTCACTGCACTAACTGTGTACAACACTGCCCTAGAGTCACTCTCCCTAACTGTGTACAACATAGCCCTGGAGTCACTCTCACTAACTGTGTACAACACAGTCCTCGAGCCACACTCACTGCACTAACTGTGTACAACACAGCCCTCGAGCCACTCTCACTGCACTAACTGTGTACAACACAGCCCTAGAGCCACTCTCACGGCACAAACTGTGTACAGCACAGCCCTCGAGCCACTCTCACTGCACTAACTGTGTACAACACAGCCCTCGAGCCACTCTCACTGCACTAACTGTGTACAACACAGCCCTCGAGCCACTCTCACGGCACTAACAGTGTACAACACAGCCCTCGAGCCATTCTCACTGCACTAACTGTGTACAACACAGCCCTCGAGCTACTCTCACTGCACTACCTGTGTACAACACAGCCCTCGAGCCACTCTCACTGCACTAACTGTGTACAACACAGCCCTCGAGCTACTCTCACTGCACTACCTGTGTACAACACAGCCCTCGAGCCACTCTCACTGCACTAACTGTGTACAACACAGCCCTCAAGCCACTCTCACTAACTGTGTACAACACAGCCCTTGAGCCACTCTCACTGCACTAACTGTGTACAACACAGCCCTGGAGTCACTCTTACTAACTGTGTACAACACAGCCCTCAAGTCACTCTCACTAACTGTGTACAACACAGCCGTGGAGCCACTCTCACTGCATTAAATGTGCACAACACAGCCCACGAGCCACTCTCACTGCACGAACTGTGTACAACACTGCCTTCGAGGCATGCTCACTAACTGCATACAACACAGCCCTCGAGCTAATCCAACTGCACTAACTGTGTACAACACTGCCCTCGAGTCACTCTCACTGTACTAACTGTGTACAACACTGCCCTCGAGTCACTCTCACTAACTGTGTACAACACAGCCCTGGAGTCACTCTCACTGCACTAACTGTGCACAACACAGCCCTCGAGTCACTCTCACTGTGTACAACACAGTGCTCGAGACACGCTCACTGCACTAACTGTGTACAACACAGCCCTCGAGCCACTCTCACTGCACTAACTGTGTACAACACTACCCTCGAGCCACTCTCACCGCACTAACTGTGTACAACACAGCCTTCGAGCCACTCTCACTGCACTAACTCTGTACAACACTGCCCTCGAGCCACTCTCACTGCACTAACTGTGTACAACACTGCCCTGCAGTCACTCTAACTAACTGTGTACAACACAGCCCTCGAGTCACTCTCACAGCACTAACTGTGTACAACACAGCCCTCGAGCCATTCTCAGTGCAATAACTGTGTACAACACTGCCCTCGAGCCACTCTCCTAACTGTGTACAACACAGCCCTGGATTCACTCTCACTGCACTAACTGTGAACAACACAGCCCTGGAGTCACTCTCACTAACTGTGTACAACACAGCCCTGGAGCCACTCTCACTGCACTAACTGTGTACAACACTGCCCTCGTGTCACTGTCACTAACTGTGAACAACACAGCCCTGGAGTCACTCTCACTGCACTAACTGTGTACATCACAGCCCTCGAGTCACTCTCACTAACTGTGTACAACACATCCCTTGAGCCACTCTCACTGCACTAACTGTGTACAACACTGCCCTCAAGCCACTCTCACTGCACTAACTGTGTACAACACAGCCCTCGATCCACTCTCACTGCACTAACTGTGTACAACACAGCCCTTGAGCCACTCTCACTGCACTAATTGTGTATAACAGTGCCCTGGAGTCACTCTCACTAACTGTGTACAACAATGCCCTCGAGCCACTCTCACTAACTGTGTACAACAAAGCCCTCGAGTCACTCTCACTGCACTAACTGTGTACAACACAGCCCTCGAGTCACTCTCACTAACTGTGTACAACACAGCCCTCGAGCCACTCTCACTGCACTAACTGTGTACAACACTGCC